>NC_079900.1:389255-539255 GCF_024868665.1 Triplophysa rosa | reverse complement strand
CTCATCATGTTTTTGGCGCCCTCGGCCATGGCGTGTTCCACACGGTAATGATGCCACAGCTCCTCGATCCTGAGCTCCACCCCACACAGATCTGTTTTACCTGCGCGCACACACATTCACAATGCTCATTTCCTCTGCTGTATGTGGACCGAAGCCTTCAGGTGTGGATAATCAGTCCATGCTGGATTTAAGGAACATTTGGTAAACCACACAATCCCACAATGCACTGCACTCCCTTTGACTTTCACTATGTGGTGTGAAATAAACCAGAATATTTAACATCTCATTCTTCCTTTGTGCGACGTGAGGATATATTTCACTAGCAGAAGGACTGAAATCTGCCCGGTTGATGTATTCAAACAAAAACATGAGGTCATTGATCTACAAGAAGAATGAGATGCGTGTTCTTCCTCTGAGATCATGTTTAGTTGATTCCTCCAGCGGTGGACTGAAGATGAAGCAGCATTAATAAATCTATTCTTAACCAGCGAGCTTCAGGACATCAGCGCTGAAACACGTCCATTACAGTCCATTAGAGCTCCCGCTTCAGCTGAGCTAACATTTCATCTCTCTCTCTCTGATGAGGACAGTCAGATTTGTTACACTACAAGTTGACCCGGGGCGTTACTATACAGTTCTTTACTATACAGACTATCCAAAGTCACTTTACAGACAGTCTCGTCTCTTGTCATGGCTTGAGTGGAACGTCATTCTGTCGTGTAAAGAATGAAGGAGTGAGACAGGTGAGCAGTACCGTGAGAGTCGTCTGTCTGCTCTGTGGCCTGCACGGCTTTACAGATCTGCATACGGATGATGTCGATCTTCATCTTACTGTCCTGTAACATCTGCTGAGCCGACTGAAGAAGCTTCTTATCCTGGACACACACACACATACGTACAGCAAACGATAGCTGAACTTTCTATATATAAATAAATACACACGAAATAGATCTGTCACTGAAAATCATTCAAACCCTAAGAGAGAACGTTTTAAAGAGACAGTTCACCCAAAAATGAAAATTCTGTCATCATTTACTCGCCCTCTGATCATTGACATGACTTTCTTTCTTCCGCAGAACACAAAAGAAGATATTTTGAAGAATGTTGTTAACTGGCCCCCATTGACTTGCATTGGTTTCGTGTCCGTACAATAGAAGTGAATGGGGCCCAGTGCTGTCCGGTTACCAACTTTACTTAAAATATCTTCTTTGTGTATTGAAGAAGATAGAAAGTCATAAAACTTTGAAACGACGAGTTTCATTTTTGGGTGAAGTATCACTTTAAGACGGTACCTTTTAATTAACAAACAAAAACATTGAAACGTTATATACTGTATATGATGCAGGTCACATGTTGGCAGATCAACCAATAGAATTGCTATTGGAAGTGCTAAAATAAATGAATAAATAAATACTTTGGTTAGTCCATTGGCATAGATGGGGATCATGTTCTCCGCCCCCTGTTTGACCTTCAGCTCAATGTTGAGCTGTCTCTCCAGGGCCTTGATCCGGTCCTGATTGGCCGACGAGCGGTCTGTTGTCCCGAGAGACCTAAGGTCATCTGGAGGTCAAAGGTCAGAGTGTAACATTCAGTCATGTGTCATTATTGATGAGAACACATCATCATAGCACATGAGATGACGCTACGCTCGAAACGCATAAACAAGCCAAATTTACCTACAACAAAGAACTGAAAACAACGACATGCAAAAAAAACTAAAGTATACCCAAAATAAAAGCTTTAAGCACCTTTATCACCACAGTGATGAACAACAGCATTGCGCTAAATATTTTGACCTCTGACCTTTGCTGTCATCGCGACCTTTGACCACTATGTGTGCGTCCAGCTCCTGCAGCTGCGCGTGCAGCGAATCCAGTCTGCGTGTGGAGCTGCGTAACTGACTCTCCACCTGCTGGACGTTACGTTTGTCTGTGGTCGCCCGCCGCAAGTTCTCCGCACCCGCTTTAATCTTCAGCTCTTTACGGATCTCCCTGCGAATCCTCTCGCGCTGCTCGTCCAATCGCTGCTGAACGCTGGAGTCCGACAAATCAGAGTTCTGATCCAGACCCAGCTGCTCCAGGACTGACAGACCGTCTGACTCCTACAGAAAACACAAGAGGGGTCACAAAAGGTCACAGCACAAATCTGGACGAAACTCAAAAGGCTTTGTGTCATCAGTGAAAATATAAAGACTAGTGATAATATCAATGAGAATAAATGGAAACTTTTATCTAAGTCTCATGTGTGTCTCTGAGAGTCAAAAATGTCACAAATGTCTCTGTCATTAGAGTTTAAAAAATTAGAGACAAACTGAGCTCAGATTTGTCAAGTATGCAATCAAACGTCAACATTATTGAAGATCTCAATATAAACTCAAACATTTCTCATCAAATTTACTCAAATCCAGATTATTTTACCCGGAGGTGACCTTTCCTATACGCAGACTACACAGGTTGCCGTAGGGCCCCTGCAACACCAGGGGGCCCAATCGAGTACCACATCAAAAACATTATTGTAAACAAGACGCTATTTTTATAACTTGTGGATTCAAATTTAGAGCAATCATTTGGAAATGTCCTTTTTAATACTTAATTTATTTAATTACTGTTAAGTACTCAGATATTATGCAGTGGGCGGCAGGTAATGACGTGCGCATGATGTGCTGATATGATCGTCTCTGTCCCCGCCCTCTCGTTTCCTCATTATTGATTGTTAATTATTTCATGCCTTGCACCTGTTCCTCTCTTGATTTGGTTCCCTCGTGTTGATTTCATGCCCTTGTGTTTGCTGTCCTGTGCTGATTCATTTTGCTTTGTTTGCTTTGTATATCGTTTTAATACCTTATGGATTACCTTGCCCCGTTTCTTGACGTTTCATGTATATCTTGTCTTGTCATTATCGTTTTTTAAAGTAAGTTTTAGTTATCCAGTTTCTTTTCCTTTTGCCCCCTCGTGGGAAGTCTTTTGTTTCTGTTTATATTTTCGTGATGTACTTGTTTATGCCAGTCGTGGCCTTTAGTTTTGTGTTAATAAAGTTTAGTTTTCGTGAACTGTTGCCTGCGTGTGGGTTCTGCCTTCTCCTTTCCTAACAAAAGTCTTATTTAGTTTTGCCAAATTATGCAATAAATTAATAGGCCTACTTACAAACAATTCTCCAGTTCAGATTTACAAATTCAGTATCCGTATTTGGTTTGCCCATGATAATATCTCATTTTTAGTTTGTGCCATCACATTTAGAGAATTTAGAGCATGATAAGTTTTCTTGAGTAAACTCAAACTGTATTTGGCATGTTTTATTTTTGTTTGTTAATCAATCATTTGTTTAGTAAAAACAGCGTTTGCGTGTTCAAATTTTTGACAGCTATATGGTTCCAGAGCCACTCGTTTTGTCAATCAGAATTTTTACTTACTGTCAGTTTAATGTTTGTTTTTGTCGTTCAGTCTTCATTCGTTTAAGTGTGTTAATTGAATATTTTTTTGAATAGTTTACAGTTATGTTTATGTCTAGTTTTAATTATTTGTACAAGGGCCCCTCACAAGTTTGCTTAGGGCCCCTATATGTCTAGTATTTGCACTGATTTGACCTCCACAATCTCCATTCATTTTACACCTCCATACTCTTCATGTGTTTCAACAGTCACACTCTCATTTAATTCTCTTTTTCTTTCATCGAAGAGAAACATCTGAGACCAAGTTGATACTTATATGAAACACAACTGTGAACTCGGAATGAGCAATAACGTTCCTCTGGACACAAACATTCTCTCATGTGTTAAATGATTCTGAGGATATCATCATGTACGTGTGTCTGAAGTCTCTCTACAGATGTGTGAATATTATGAGTGAATCAGGAAGTTGTGCTCGCTTTCGAATCAAACAGGAAAACTCCCTTCAGTACATCAACACACACATATTAAACATCTCAACACAAAACACCACACGATCTGCAGTAAGACAACATCACACCTACAACAACACTTCTGCTTCTCAGACGTTTTTCCTGAGAACAAGACAGCAGTAATCTCAAATGTGTCTCCTCATCTCAATCATGTCTCACATCATAAAGATCAAATCTCAATATGAAGGCAAACATTTCTCATCAGGTTCTTTCAAGAGCAAACGAGTTTAATAAATGATATGATAACACACGTCTCACTTCTGTCTCTTTCTCTTTAGGAGTCTTTGGCAGTTTAAAAGACAAAACTGATATTAAGGAGTCAACAAACCGTTCACCAAATCAATTCTTCATGTATAAACTCACTCCCTACATCTGAGATACGTCACATTGCACAAGTGAAAGTGCACGAGATCTCCTTGAGCAATAAAAGAGGAATTACACAGTTTCTCTGAGACAAACCACCTGAAGTTCTGTAAGCATGATTTAAAACAGCTCCTCCCAGCTAACAAAAGATATGTTTCTATAAGAACGTTTTGCTAACATTCCCATAAGGTTGTGAAAACGTTATTTCTGAGCATTTTAAACATTCCACTAACAGCGTCATAATGTTTCTTGAACATTTAGCAATGACATTTGTGTGTGAACAGTACAACAAAAGTGTTTTGTTTCGAGAACCTTCAGAGAACATTTAGAAAACGTTAGCAGGGATGTGTGCAAGAGTTCAAGTGTAAGCGATCACAGTGTGAAGACGACACCATGTTTGGTCATCACGTCTGATACGAGACACACAGACACAGAAAACTCCTACCACATGATCAGATTCTGTCTCATCTGGAGAACACACTGAATCTGCTGGATCTTCACTCTCCATCCCCTGCTCCTCTGTCCACCTGTCTGCTCGTCTGTCTGCTCGTCAGAGAGAACAGCGTTTAATGATCAGATCCACAGCGCTGACTTCCGCTCACAGACACACAAACAGCTTCCTGTTCATCTGAGTGACACACCAGAGAAATGTTTGTCGCTCACAGGAACACATGGGCACGTGGTGGTAACAGTGTTGAAATCACTCAAACAACTTCCTGTTCACTAGTTTGTGTGTGTGTGTGTGTGTGCGCGTGTGTGCGTGTGTGTGTGTGTGCATTTCAAGTGTGTATGATTTATCAGCAGGTGTGTGTGATGTTTCTTCTTATTGAGAACACTGATGTCTGCAGTCACTTTCAACTCTGTTACTGAAGCTGTAGAGGAAGACCTCTCTCTTTCACACAAACACAACTACTCACACAAGACTCAAAGATAAGACATACACTCAATACACACACAGTCACACTGACAGGAAAGACACACACACACACACACACAAACAGGGTAGACACACACACACACACACACGCACACACACATTAACAGGGTAGACACACACACACACACACATTAACAGGGTAGACACACACACACTCATATAACACACACACACTAACAGGATAGACACACACACTCATATAACACACACACACACTAACAGGGCAGACACACACACACACACACACACACACACACACACACACACACACACACACACACACACACACACACGCAGACATACAGAAACAAACACACACACCCACACACACACAGACGTACAGAAACAAACACACACATACACACACACACACACAGACATACAGAAACAAACACACACATACACACACACGCAGACATACAGAAACAAACACAAACAGAGAAACATACACACAGACGTACAGAAACACATACACACACACACAGACATACAGAAACAAACACAAACAGAGAAACATACACACAGACGTACAGAAACACATACACACACACACAGACATACAGAAACAAACACAAACAGAGAAACATACACACAGACGTACAGAAACACATACACACACACACACACAGACATACAGAAACAAACACACACACACACACACACACACACAGACACACAGACATACAGAAACAAACACAAACAGAGGAACACACACACAGACATACAGAAACACATACACACACGTACAGAAACACACAGACATACAGAAACAAACACAAACAGAGGAACACACACACAGACATACAGAAACACATACACACACGTACATAAACACACAGACATACAGAAACAAACACAAACAGAGAAACATACACACAGACATACAGAAACACACACACACACACACACACACACACACACATTGACAGGGCGCACACACACACACACACACACATTAACAGGGCGCACACACACACACACACACACACACACACACTAACAGGGTAGTCACACACACTCATATAACACACACACACATTGACAGGGCGAACACGCGCACACGCACACACACACACATTAACAGGGTAGACACACACACACACACTCATATAACACACACACACGCATGCACAGGATACACACAAACGCTCACAACACACATGTACGCATGCGGGCGCACACTCACAACACTCATTCAGAAATGAAATCCTAGACAACACAACCTCCTGCTCCACAACACACCTCAGCCAATGACAGCACAAACACCACCTGTGTTCCTCTGAAACATTTCTCAGAAGACTGTGTTCATATTTATACAACAACACAGATTCACCTGCCAAATCAACAAAACACTGATGATGAATATCTGTACAGTACTTTTTTTCACCTGTTCATGTCCTTCACAAAGCAGATGAGGATTCCAGAAGGACAAAAGATGAATAAAAGATGAAAGACGTTTCATTTCTCAGGTGAAGTATTCCTTTAAAACTGCCACTTCATCTATATTTGAATGCTGTGAGAGACATTCATTCTGACAGCTGCTCTTCACACACACGCACGCACGCACGCACGCACGCACACACACACACACACACACACACACACACACACCTGTGTCTATCTCAAGCAATACTGACACGAGAAAATGTCCAAATGACAGAGGACTTTGATTGCATCATTCACAAATGATGAGTTCAGCACATGTTGTCATGACATCATGTTCTCGTCGTGTCTCACGTTTACATGTTGCTGGTGAATTTCTGAGAAGCGGTTGATGATGACAGACACCTGATGAGACATCTGAGACACAAGCAATACAGCTGCTTTCTCCTCACAAAACATTCAGACGCTTGTTTTAGTAAAGCACCAGCAGCACCGTATTGATTCCTTCAGTGAGCTTTAATGCATCTAATGGAAGAAGTGCAGAAGCAGGACACGACCCGGATAAAAGCATCAGAGAGTCGTCCATCCTTCACCCCTGAGCGAGATCATCATCACAAACATCACCTGTGTCACACTAAACCTAACAGCATCCTTTCACTTTCAGTTTGTGACGAAAAGATGAGTGAAGAGAGAGAGAGCGAGAGAGAGATACGAAACTCTTCAATATTTAATTCTTCACTGATGGACAGAGAGTTAAAGCACTACTGCAAGAGCAGTCACATTCACGTCACAAACATTACACTTTCAAAATGTGATTTCTTTCATTTTCATATAAGATTTGAAAGATTTATATATTTGTTCCTCCTGTAGACGCTTTTAGCGTCAACAACATAAACAAACGATATGTGTCCCAATCTTAACTTCCAGTAGACCTCTGCAAAGAATCAATAACTGTTGAGAAGTTTTTATTTCATTTAATACACTTATTATACAACAAAATGTTGTGTATAATATCAATATCAAATATCAAAATGTATATCAATTCATATACATATCAATTAAATAGTTATGTTATAACCAAACACAGACCGTAAGTTAACTTCGGCCCTTTGGGAAACCCTGACCTATGACTTTTACACAGAAGAGCTCGGACCGTCTTGCACTGTAAAAGACGACTCATCTAAAATCACAGATGATTTTTCTAGGAAAGAAAAGCTCAACAGAAACAGATTTACATTATACGCCGAACTGTAAAGAAGCTCTGTTTACTTATATTAAGGATAAACACACGAGAGGTTAACTGAGGTCAGTTGATGTGTTAATCCTGATTTTCATTTGAAACTCATTCATGCGTTCAGACACTCGATGGAAAGACCAGCTACACTTCTCTAGCTGGATATTTTTCTGTGATTTCTAATATTGTCAAAGTAAAACCCCACAGTGACTGCACGGGCCAACATTTGAAGTATAATCACATTGACTGTTCACGTCAGTTTGGTCACTCAAGTACTCCAGACGTATAATAGTGAGTTGCTGTGTCTTGATTTATTCTGTGTGTTAAATGTAATGTAAGCACATAAATTATTGATCGCGCACACCATTATAGACTACGAGACAGTTCAACCATATAATTAAGAAATATTTAAACAAAACGATGGATTTAAAACTTGACATTAGGCCTACACAATACTAAAGCAATTGAAATTCTAATCTATACTACACTTTACAACAGTTTACTATATGGAGTTGTTTTCGTGTACGTGATGAGTTTAATATACAGTGTAACACGATTATTATAATGAGCACGCGCGCACACGCAGATGATATGAAGAGTCGAGTGACAGCTGATCTCAACTTACGCGCGCGCCGCAGCCGCTGATGCTGATGGCCATCTCAGGTAACAGATGCCGATGCTTCTCACCTGAAGAGCTTCAGTTTCACGCTAATGAAACATCATCACGAGACAAATATACTCCGTTTGCCTTCATGAAACGATAATCCGCCGCCTTTAGTCAAATCCCCGGCTCGTGCTCGGTTCTGTGAAAACACGCGCACGAGTGAGAAAAACAAGTTTCATCTGTCAACATGAAAGTACAACACGGGTGAAGTTATTTTTACCTGCGCTTTACACACTACAGTCCCTCGTCATCATCAGACTCAACGACACGAACCCGTCCTGAACCCGACGGTCTGTCCTGCCGCACGAGCACACACCTTCACCACTGATCTCGCGCTCCGTCGGCGCGCGCTCTGGTGGTCGTCCGGAGCGCGGTCATGTGTCCGCCGTTGAACAGAGCGCATTCGCGTCCACTATAATCGTCTTTGCAAGAATTGATCGAAGTCAAATTCACACTGATGTTTTACAAGATATGCGTCTAGATCTAAATCACGTGAAATGTACTATTCTCTTATCTACTTCTATTTCTAACAAGCATGTTTCAAAACAATGACTGCAGTAATTGTACTAATAGTTTGTTTCAATTATTATTTATCTGTTCGAAGTCAAAGGAGCTGAAATATTGATGAACGTTATTTGTTCGTTTGTTTTAAAAGGTTTATCTCACTTTACACAGAATTATTTTATTTTATTGAGGGGGTTTATTTGGGAAAACGCGACCCCTTGTGTATCAGATCTGCTATTGCAAGGTTTGTCCACGTGTAGTTTGAATGCTACGTTTAAAATAAATGTACGAAACATTTACGCGTCAATGCCAAGCTGTCAGTCTTTTATTAAACACGTATATGGATTTTAACAGTTAACAGAAAATATCTCAGCATGGACATGGAATAAATGTCCAAATACCAGCTGAATCTATTATCCTTTTCACACAATATATTGTAATAATCATAACATCTTTCACAGGGATGTCGGTCATGACGCAATGTACAGACGTTCAGGTGCCAAAGGCTCCTCACAAATGCTTCTAGTTCAGGGAGTTTTGAGCAATTTTACATGACTACTGAATACTTGCATTGACACAATCAGGTCAAAATAAAAGGCTGAGGGACATAGGAGCCATTATCAGCCTAGATATTAAAGGGATATTCATCCAAAACTGACAACATATAACCACTCACTGGAAGAAAATAAGACCCTGGTTCGTTCAGACAGATTTCCTTTTTCTTCATCGAGTCTTCTTGAAGTTAACTTTACTTTAGCAGTGTTATTTAATAATAAAGTATGCCCATCAAGACAAATAATAAGAAAACGATTTACATTTAAAGAACTTTTTGTCCGTTTTTTGCATATTATTTACAATTTACTTACCGGATGCTACATGCTCTATGAATGGATCATACATATAATTTAACAGAGTCCCCGAAGTACAATAAATAGAATATAATTTATAATAATGTAATATAATAGCTCATTTGTACCTATAGTAATGGGTCGTTCAGAGGTGAATGTTGGGCTATGGTTGACATCACAAACGAAGACGACTGAAAAAACACATCATGAAATCAATACATTTCTCTCTTCAGTCTTATGGTTTGAAACCAGACATAAATGTAACAAAAATGTCATGCAATGGCATTGTGCCTTTCATGAGGTTATTATAACAACCCTAAAAAAAATGTAGACCTAAATGATTTAAACTGTACACAAATGAAAAAGTTTGGGTCGAGACACAAAATTATTAACTGGGAAAAACAATAAACCTATAGCAATAAATGATAATGTGACAAAAGCACATAATTGCTAAAAACAGAAAACTAGAAATATAAAAATAAGAACGAAATGAAAACTAAGGAATAAAAACCTCTGATGTCATGTAAGAGATGAGATTTGATTTAATCTTGAGAACTGAACGTCTCACAGTTCCGATCAGCAGATGGCGCTGTTGTACTTCTCATGTTTAAACGAGTAAAAAAACGAACCTGATTCTACAGCTATAGACAATTGATAAAAGCAAATATAACAGCAAAAACATTTGGTTCAATATATAAAGACCTAAAGAGACCCACCAACATACACACACTACAGCTAACTCTATATCACTCACAGCAAATCCACACACACTCTCTACCTCATGTGTCTTTTAGACACCCATTTTCCACGTTGCCATGGCATCATCAGTAACCCAGGAAACCTATTGAAACAGAAGGTCCCAGGAAATGAGGTAATGATTCAGGAATGTTGGGAGAGAAGAAGTTCACGACTGCACAAATCCAGAGAGGACAACAGAATCCGGCCATGCTAGACTCGCTACAATTACAACATTAATACACTAAACATCATCTAAACAAACAGTGTAGTTACTGTACATCAGTCAGTCATTCATTAAGTGAAAACTAACAGATCTACTTAGAGATACTCCACACAAAAAATAAACTTCTGTCATCATTTACTCAGCCTCAAATTATTCCAAAACCTGTAGATATTCTGCTGTTCTACTGAACACAAAGATATTTGGAAGAATGTATAGGCTATTTATATATGTATGTGTGTATATATGAAGAGTTTGGTTCCAAAATGAGATAAAAATCATGTTTTTTTTATTGTGCATTCCAATGAATATCAATCAAACTGCAGTTGGTTTGTTTTGATTTAAGCCACAAGATCTCAAACAGCTAAATAACACACACAAAAACATGATAACGTAATAAAAACATGATTTTTGTACAATTTAATCATAAAAAGAAATGCATTTATCTCATTTTGGAACCAAACTCTTATATATATAAGATATATTCACACATTAGGAACAACTTGAGAGTGAATAAACAAAGATAGAATTTTTATTTTTGGGTAAATTATCCCTATGTAAAATATTGTCCATTTTACGTATATTAAATCTTATCTTGAGACACAAAAGTGAAACTAAACATTGACATATTTGATAGAAGATTATTGGTTGTTGGATTTGGATAATAAATGCACAACGGTTTAAAAATGACGGTGTGATAATGAAAATATCACTAACCTATCAGGAGCAAGAAATTCAGTTTTGATGTCAAGTCAACTATATGTTGTGTAAAACACTATTACAAAACACATGTAATCAATAAAACATTCCAATACATATGTTCATGATATGTGAAACTATAAACATGCAGAGACAAAGACCCCAGAAAGTGTTTTTTAAAGTATTAAAAAACACAAAGTTAGTGTTTTAGGTCAGAGCACCACACACATCCCGATCACAGAAATACAGAACAAAGAAAGCAGAAAAGAAAGTTGGCACATATGTTGAACTGTATGTGGAGTGGGGTTATCATATATCATTTATTTTGATGTTGGGATGGATTGGGTCTAATGATATGTTTCTAGTTCCACCACCGTCCAATCACCTTGCGGTGAGCTGCCGTGACTGACGGGCGAATAACTGCTGACAGAAGCAACCGTTGCCGTGGAGGAGTTAAAGCACGATATGATGTGTGGCCACAGACCACTGTCCAAAGGACTCAGAACACCTCCTCCCTGACCGGGGAGATAGAGGAGCGGAGGACAGCCGTCTTCACCGGTCAGAAGCAGAGCCTGATGAATCAACTGCTGGACCATGTCCAGTTTAGTGTTCCAGTCCAGATCCTCCGCAGGCGGACGACGAAGGTTTCCGTTAGCGACCCTCAGAGGAAGATCTGATGGGACGGAGCGAGGCGGAGAGTCATCGTTACCTCTGGATTCGATCTCCGTGTCCTCCTCCTCGTCCTCCTCACTGGTCTCCATGGCCTCATAGATGGTGCAGAGACCGGATGAAGGTGACGGGAGCAGAGACGGCGGAGGCTGCTGCTTGTGTCTGTGTTGCTGCTGGATGTCCAGTTGTCGTTGGAGGATCTGCCGTCGCAGTCGACGCTCCTGCTGCTGCTGTTGTAACTGTAACTGAAGCAGCTCTCGCCGCTGTCTCTCCAGCGCTCTCTGCTGCTCCTGACGCTGACGTTCCTCCTCCAGACGGAGACGGCACAGACGCTCCTGCTCCTGACGCTGACGGATGTGACGCAGCTGCAGCTGGTGCTGGGCGTTCGGCACCGCTGCCGACTGCGGGACTCTTGTAGACTCATCGCCGCGAGTCTGTCTGGTGTTTGGCAGCGGGGCGAGGTAGTTATCATCAGATGTGTCATGGATCAATGTCGTCTGGTTCTCCTGCTGACGCTCATCTATCTCCGGATCGCTCCAGGTTTCTCCTGTGGACAGTCAAGAGCACTCGCAATATGTGTTACTGTCAGAGACTGTGGTTATGGAGAACAGGGGTGAGCAAACAGGAAGAGGAACAGCACAGACAGGAAGAGGAACATGCAGACGAGACCAAAACCAAAAATCAATAAGACAAAACTGCTCTGTATATGAAAATACACATCACATATAACACAGGAAATCTCATCAGACACACATGACAGCACATAATAAAACACGCTAAACTACAGTTCAGATGGACAGTGTTGATTTAAACCAAGAGAACGAAACGACCTTCACTACTTCACTTCAGTGCTTCATTATGATGTGAAATAACAGGATTTCTGTCAGGTTCACTACCATCAAAAATGATTGACAGTTAGCATACAGATGAGATTGGTGGTATGGTTCTCTTCTGGGCAAAACTCCCTGCCCATGTATACAGCCAGCATGAATAAGAGCAGGGGGCGCATCGATGACCCCCCTTATGGTAAACAGAACAGAACAAGCAGATGCCATTGGTTCTTAAAGACATTTAAGTGTAACACATCATTAAAATGTAGTTGAGACTTATGAAAAGGAATAACAGAAGTGGAGTCCTGATTGTAAATGTGAGGTGGAGCTGGGGATGGAGGAGGGTAATTTGCTCCTGAGCAACGTGATAAGCTGCTATTAGCTGAATGAATTTTAAAACGGAAGCTGTGATTGCATCATATTTCTAAAGGTAGAGGAGGATCAGCTGATGCGAGCTTGACTCACGTGACCTGCCAGAACTAACGCTATACGCTTGATTTATGATGACAGAACTGTACCTGCTCTTACGTAATATTCAACATTCAGACCATTCCCGGAAAACAGAGAATCTCAAAAATGACATTTGCGTTAGTGTAGAGAACATTCATTCCTGAAACGATTACCTGATATAACATGCAGTGACGTCACTGTTCTGTGTTGAGTTGAAGGGATCAGACGACATGAACAATCATTGTTATTTCATCACTTCAGCACTTAAATAATAACACACCATCATGATTCATGACACACAAAAAGAAAAACAAGAAGAGGAACAGACAGCCTTGTAATAATGTTTAATGCAATTTTGAAAACCTTTTAGTTATTGTGAACGGTTATTGTGTCCAAACACTCCGGACCACAATTTCTCGATGAATTGCACATGCACTTCCAATTGTTCTCGAAATGTCCCAGTGCTCACAATACAACGACTTGCAAGCATTATTTTAAGACTTACAAATGCAGGAAAACACTTTTTTTCATAAACAGTAAGAGTTAGTCTGTTCCAAAGCAAGAACGTCCAAATACTGAAAGAATCCAGATCAGTCGAAACTCTGTACTTGAAAACACTTATGTTACGTGCCAATGGGAATCTACGTTATCCTTTACGAAAATGTTCAGCAGTTATTGTCAAGTAGCCCAAAACTAACAAAACACAGTAAAAATGAATCATGACAAGCCATCTAACACACATTCACCTCTCTATGTCAAACACTGCGAGTGTGAAACGCTTCTGTAACATCTAACCTGTACTTAATGCTAAAAGTGTTAGTGCTGGACACCGGAACAAGTTAAAGAAGTCAATAAAGCTAGTGCAGGAAAACTGATGTGTGTACAAACATGACAATAAGACAAGGATTTCCACAGCAAAATAAAATAAAATAAAACAAAACAAAAACAAAGTATAAAAGAATTGACACTAGATCGGTAAAAACAGTAGGATAAATACAAAGGTAGGTTGAGTCCATGACGTGTGTTTCTTTTTTTTTTTTGCATTACTTTCATCAAAGGACTAATTTTAACATTTCATCTTCAGGGTTGCCATGAAACGCAGTGTTATTTAAAAAGTACATTCTAATAGAAAATGAGAATCGCTACTGTACATACAGAAGTTTAAGCCGTACAATCATAACCATGAGCATGGTAATAGAAGAACATAGAGCAGCTCAGACAAAGCTATAGTCCCTCCCCTGACACCTCTCCTTTCCCCCCTTTCCATTCCTTATTACTATTCATACTCGCTAACCCCACATCTAAAAGACGTGGAGAACAGTGGGGGTGCGGGGTTTAGGGTAGACAAGGTGCATTCCAAAGGAGGTACTTTATACATTACCTGCCAGAAAATTATCAGTCTTATCACATATAGTAGAGTAGTAGGGTGGCTGGCCATCTGAATCATCCCCATGTTGGGGTGACAGGTGCATGGGAGACTCGGGATCCAACTCCTCCATCGCAGTGGGCTCAGTCTTCCTGCACATCATGTAGTGCTCATCAAAGCCTGCATCTCTCTCTTTGGGCTCGCTGATAGGCAGCAGATCCACCGGGCCGCCTAACAAGTCGTCGCTGTAGGCTGAAGCTGCAGGCAAGGTAAGCTCTTTAATGAAAGAGGGATCCTTGAACTCCTCTGGAAGCTGTTCTTCATTTTCCAAACTGAAGATACCCGGGCTTTTCCCACAGCTCTCAGCCGTGGAGTGGGCATTGGAGTTGGAGCAGTCGAAACCATAAGAGGCCACAGAGTTTGCAGACTGAGGCGTATCTCCATCTTCCTCTCCCATCTGCCCCGGGACCTCCTCATCTTCCTCAAGAGAAACGAGGTTATGAGGGATGGCGGCGCTTTCGTCAACTGCGACGTCAGGGTCGTTGATCTGCAACTCACCCTCTGTGTCACTTGCCTCATCACCAGAACTTGAAGGTGACGACGGAACCGAGGCGGGTGCTGTTAGTCCCTCACCCAACACCTCGTCGGCAGGCAGCGTTTCTGCTTCTTCCTCCTCCCCATCACCTCGCTCCAGGTGGATACCAAGATCTTGGTCCATGTCCATCTGCATTGCAGGAACTGGCGTCTGTTGCTTGTCTGATCTGGACTCAACACCCGAGCTGCTGTCGTAGTCTTGAAGCTCCTCGGGTGTGCTGGTCTCGCTGCTGCTGTGTGCGGCCAGAGCCGTCCCGCTGAGAGTGCTGGACTGCGACATCCCAATGGCAGGTGCTGCCAAGATGCCAGACTCCACAGGAAATGCACTCTTTGTCTGCTCTTGGACATCGGGTTGAGGTTCTGAGGTCTCGATCAGTGGTGGATTTATGTGTAAGAAGGACTCTACTGGGGATTTAGGGGGAGTGTCTGGTTCCTCAGATCTTGTATCTATTGGGTTTGATTCAGACACAATAAAAGCAGACTGGACCCATGGCTCTGAGAATGGATTGGAATGACCCCAAGCTTCTGTCTTTGTCATAGATGGTGCATCCACAGCGTGGCCCTTGTTGTCAAGACTGAGATGAGCCTCCTCTCTGTAATCTTCACCTCCATAATCCTCATCATCATCTCTATCATTACTACAAATTCCACTTTCAGCCATTCTGCTGCAGACCATCTCCACATCTTTTTCCACAAACTCATTGTCTTTGTGTTGCTCATGGTATTGCTCAGTATTTTCATGTTCTTCCTCTTTCTCATCATCCTCCTCATCCTCGTCTTCATCACAGTAAGAGTCGATTCCAGGAGGTCCCTGGAATGGTTGCTCGTTCAAGAAGATGTCACTTGTCTCTTTATCAGTGCAGCTGTTCTCAGTATTGAAGGGAGATGTTTCTTCTCTTTCATATGCATAACTGATATTTCTATCATCCGACTGCATCATACCCCAATCAGAACTGACAAAATCAGCCACACCCTTTATACAATCATTGTCAATCACTGTTTGGGACACTGCTTGCACTCTGTCAATTTCTCTTTCCTCATCCTCTTCCTCATCAACGTCTTCATTAATCTCCTCCTCCGCTTTCTCCACCGCCTCCTCTTTCTCCTGACAGGGGGAGACAGGAGCTTGGCTTCTGAAGGGATCTGCCCCAGTGCAGCTCAGCAGATCAAAGCCTTGTATAATATTCTCTGCTGCGAAAGAGGACATCTGAATGACATCTTGGACTCCATCCTCATCCTCCTGCTCCTGCTCGTCTGGGGTCATGGTGCTGGGGTACAGACTTTGAGACCAAGTTTCAGCTGGACCATGCATTTCCAAAAGAGGAGCAGAATTTTGGAGCTAAGCTAGCACAGATGTTGGGCCAGTGGGAGAGGATGGTGGGGACAGTACTGTGGTGCCTAGAGGAGACACAGCAGACACAGGCTCATTCAGACTGACCAGATCCACTGTAGCAGCTAGCTGAGACACTGCACTGTCATCTTTGGAAAGGTCCATGCTCTGTGGGATGTCTTGGGGATGAACATGCTCCTCCTCTTCAGAGGCTGAAATGACAGGGGCAACTGATTCTTCAAGTGCCTCTACAGAAGCAGGATGAAGGACAGGTGTAACTGTGTCCTTGAGTGTCTCGTAAGAAGTGGGATGAGGGATGGGTGTGAAGGTGTCTTCAAGTGCCTCTTCGGAATCAGGAGGAAGGGAAGATGTAACTGTTTCTTTAAGCATCTCATCAGAAGCAGGATGAAGCACATGTGTAACCGTTTCTTCAAGCATCTCATCAGAAACAGAAGTAATGAAAGATGTGACTCTGTCTTCAAGCATCTCATCAAAAGCTTGAGGTTCTTCAAAACCAGTATGAAGGGCAGATGTAACTGTCTCTTCTAGCATCTCGTCAGATGAAGGATGAAGGACAGGTGTAGTTTTTTCTTCAAGCATCTCGTCAGATGCAGAAGAAATGAAAGATGTCACTCTGTCTTCAAGTATCTCATCAAAAGCTTGAGGTTCTTCAGAAGCAGGATGAAGGACAGATGCAGCTGTTTCTTCAAGCGTCTCATCAGAAGGATGACGGGCGGGTGTAACTTTTTCTTCAAGCAACTCGTCAGATGCCGAAGGAATGAAAGGTGTGGCTGTGTCATCAGGAGTCTCATCAGAAACAAGGTAAAGGGCAGGTGTAACCTTTTCTTCAAGTGTCTCTTCAGATGCAGGGGAAATGACAGGTGTGGCTGTGTCTTCAGGTCTCTCATCAGAAGCAGGTGGAATGACAGGTGGGACTGTGTCTTCAGTCATCTCATCAAAAGCAAGAATGACAGGTGTGACTGTATCTTCAGGTGTCTCATCACATGTCGGGGGAACTCTGGGCATTTCTGTGTCTTCAGGTGCTTTCTCCAAGGCAGAAGCAGTCACATCTGCTTTAACCTCACAGACAGCAGGACTGGCCTCAGGTGCTTCCTCAGAGGCAGCAGGTACTGAAGGTGTGGCTGAGTGTTCAGGTGCTTCTTCTGAGGTTGTCATGGAAACAACAGCAGCAGCAGCTGCAACTGGGGCTGCAACCGCAGCCACAATGGGTAGAATGTCCTCTTTCTGGCCCTCTGTGGCATCTGCAGGCTGGGTGGTTTTAGGGCCACGCTTCACTGGCATTGGAGTACTGCTGCCAACCGCCTTCTTTGGGCTGCTTGTCTTAGCGCTGGACTTGCTTGTTGTCTTGGCGCTTGCGCTGATTTCCTTGGATGGTGCCGCTTTGTTCTCCTTAGGTTTACTAGTCTTAGCATCCACTGCTTTGCTTGAGGTGGGGGGTTTCTTGGAAGCGGATTCTGGCTTGGCAGCAGTGGCTGATTTGGGGGTGTCAGGTTTGGTGGTTTTTGCCGGTGCTGGCCGGGTGAGTGGCGAGGCGGAGGGTTTCTTGGCCGCAGGGGTGGATGGCTGCTTACTGACATCTTAAAAGAAATAAAAAATTAATATAAATAATGTTAACTCATCAAATTGATTTGAATCTAAGCATTGATAAAACATGAGGTAAATTCACATCAGCCAACCTTTCTTGACAGGTGTTGTGGTCTTAGCAGTGGGAGTGCGACCAGCAGGGGGGGCTGTGGTTTTAGCAGGAGAGGGTTTAGCAGTGGTGGATGGTGTCTTGGGTGTAGCGGTTGTTGGTCTGGATGCAGATGTAGTTTTGCTGGCAGCTGTTGGAGTCGCTGGTTTCGGGGTGGCAGGGGAAGAGCGGGCAGCAGGGGTAGTTCCAGCAGGCCTGTTAACATAAAAGAGAATTCATTAGAAAAGAAGACTGTATCAAATAAGAACCAAGACAGGCAAATCATTTAGGCTTGTTTTAAATCGGGAGATGTTTCGTTTTAAATTAAGGGCAGATCAGTCCACTGCAGTCCAGATCATCTCATCACACGTCCCGGTTGGCTCTAAATAAACTAAACTAGATCCTGCGGGCCTTTTTCTGTCTACAATCCATTGCATGTCTCTCTACTGCTATAAATAAAGAGCTGAAGTACATGAGGCGGTATGAGTGCAGAATACACAGGGAACATCACGTTAATCTTTCGTTGTGAGGAGTAAAAATAACCAAGCAAATCCCACTCGAGCACACAGCATGAATCCCGCTAGAAAAACATATGGACGGTATATGTTTCCTCTAGGCAAACTTCACGAGGGATGGGCGGCGTGTCCTACAAACACAGCGGCAGGCGAGAGAGCGAGAAGTAGAAACACAGAGAGAGAGAGAGCTCCAACTGTGAAGGTTCTAGAACAATGACATTGAAGAGGAAAAGAAACAAATTAACCTCACAGAGGAAAGCATTCATGACTTCAAGACATGGTTTAGCCAAAAATCTGGTCCCCCTCAATCTGTACATGAGTATTTCTTCAGGTGGAACACAAAAGAAGATATTTTGAGAAATGTCTCAGTGGTTTAATGTTCATACAATGGAAGTCAACGGAGTTGTTGTTTGGATTTCAATATATAAACACAACGATTCAAAAAAGAGAGAAAGAATAGGAAAGAGAATGAGAGCTCGGTCTAGTTCTCAGACATAAAACTAACATATAATGTACAGTGACAGGACAAGTGAAGTTAAAGACGAGAAGTGAGAGAGATTAGCACAAACTCTACTGTAAGAGAGAGAGAGACTTAAACAAGGCCAGTCAGCTTCATGTCAGTGTCCTAAATCATCCAGAGGATTGGTGTAAACATACTAAATGCTCTCACTCGACGACAACAGTCATCAGGAATGGAGCAGACAGCTTCTGAATCAGTTACTGTGTCGTTCTTATGTGGATAAAACTACTGAATCCGTATGTAGAATAAACAAATTAACAGAAAAACAAACAAACCAAGCCATTGTTTTCTCTCTTCATAAATCAAATGCACATTTAAATCCTGAAATGCACTGAAGCGTTCTGTCTCATCTGTTTTAAACTAACGCCAGCGGCTTCTTCCTGATTTTCGAGCAAACGCTTTGATGCGTGTGTGTGTGTGTGTGCGTGCGTGCGTGTGTGCGTGTGTGTGTGTGCGCCTGTGCGTGTGTGTGTGTGTGTGCGTGTGTGTGCGTGTGTGTGAGATGATGAAGAGCCTGAAGCGTGATCGGATGATAAACTCTGTTTAACTCGCTGAGCGACAGATTTTCCCCTGAAGTCACGTCACATGATGATGATGAAGATGATGATGAAGACCTCCTCCTGACTCAAACACTACAGCTGATGAACTTTTAATGGCCTAAATCATCTCTATAACCATGAGATTCATCTGCCTTCGGGATGATTTCTAATGCATCTGTGAAGCTGAAACAGGCGTTTACCTGTGTGTGCAGGTCATGAGAAGAGAAGCATGAATACAGAATGAAATCTGTCCTCTGAACAAACTTTGATTTATGGATTTTATGCCACGATATGCACATCTGCAGTCATTTCATGGCCTGTGGTTGTGTTAAACGTGTCAAATCTCAACACAAACACTAACCAGACATGCAGTTTTATACTCGACCGTGTCCTAATGAACCCTGCTGAACAGACCAGCATGAATATCCCTCAAGTCTTGCAACTTATCAAACAAACTAAAAAAATAACATTTCTCTCTAAACATCTAAACCGAATGTGCTGTGTCACAAAAAAAGTTAAAAAAAAGAATGGTTTGACGGTCTCTCTATATACTGTGGACTATAACTGTATATCCAGTCGTAACTAATTCACAAGATGATTCATTTGATGCATTTATTCCATGTCAATCATACCATTAGTAGAAAATACAAGAAGATTCTAAATGACATCATGAAAATTCATATGAATTAACCAACTCGTGAAATAATCACAAATTGCCACAAATGTAATTTTTCTGAAAGGTTGCTTGAACATAGTTAGCTTAAAAAACAGGTTATTTGCATCAAATCTTTACCTCCAATGTCTGCATGTGTTTAAATGAATCATGTTCAGCTTCATGAGTCATTGAGAGAGTCATTTTTCTGTCTGTTTCCCTGTGTGTGTGTGTGTGTGTGTGTGTGCGTGCGTGCGTGCGTGCGCGTGCGTGCGTGCGCGTGTGTGGTGCGTGTGTGTGTGTGCGTGCGCGTGTGTGGTGCGTGTGTGTGCATGCGTGTGTGTGGTGCGTGTGTGTGCATGCGTGTCATGCCAGAGGAGCACTGCAGCAAAAACTCACTCAAGTGTTTTAAAAACATCCATCAAATGACTGTCAGGCTCGCGCACACACACACACACACACACGCACACACACACACACATGCGCACACACACACACTCTTCCAGCATGCTCCATTTGAAGATTAGGTGCAGTGGCTGTAATAAATCTCTTCGGTGGATTAAGTGCTACCACAACCTACCGAGCAACACAAGACGAAGAAACACAGAAAATGTGTGAAATAAAGTGATTCACTTATGAGAAATGAGTCAGATGTGCACGCTGGATACACCCTTCACTGCCCCACCCATCAGTATGACATCATCGTCTGCAGGAAATAGATCTCATTCATTAGGACATCAACAATGATTCATATGAAACATATTCTGACCTGAATGTCTAATGTCACAAACATCTTTTCACAATGATGCCGACCAACCAGTTCACCCCAAAATCTAAATGATGTCATCATTCATTCGCTCATCCCTGTTGGGAAAAAAACACATATGCTGGTTAGGTAGGTTTTGAAGTATGTTAGCTGGTTTGTGCTGTTTTAAGATGGTCCTAAACCAGCAAGTGACCAGCTTAAACCAGCTACCACGCTTGAAAACCACGATAACCAGCATATGTGTTAGTAAACCTTTATGTGAGTCTTTCTTCAGCGAAACGCAAAAGAAGATATTTTGAGAAATGTGTTCACACAATGGAAGTCAATGGAGTCCAGTTTTCCTGAGAAAACGGCTGATGTTGTGCAGCTATATAAATACTGATCTGCTTGTCAACACACCAACAACACTGCATGTTTGGGACGGGCTCAAACTCTAACGGAAGATTCCACCATAACATTTAACAGGACACGCACACACCCGACACGGAGTAACACACTGCTGGATGCTGTGTTTTACATCATTGTGTTCAATTAGTGTAAAGACGTGCAGGTCAGCCCAGCGTCCGCACAATAACACATCTTAACATGTCAGTGTAAAAGCAATGTCCTGAGAAAACATCACACGTGTGTGAAAATACTGAGGGGAAACACTGGACAACTCACACACATGCAGTCAAAACTCAAGCGAAGGCTCGCTGAAATACACAGCGCTGTCAACCATCTCTGTTGAGAATTCTTTGAAGCTCGTGGCTTCATGTGTGTGTGCGTGTGAGACACTAAAACACACTTCATGATGAATAAACATCCCGCACAGCTGCAGCGGCACCACATCACCCTGTTCTGACACAATCCTGATTTACATTCAGTCATTAAGATCAGATGACGCTTTATTAACATTTCACTCTGCTGGTAATATTAAAACAACATCTTCTAGAATAAAGAAGAGTTTTAGTGGCACGTTATAAAAAGACAAAGGTGATTACAAAATCAACTGAATATTAGAGCATTATGATATTACAGTCATATACATTTGAGAATAAAGTAAAAACTACAAGAATCAAGTCATAACAATATGAGATTGAAGTTATAATTTTACTTCGAAAACAAGCTTTGAGAATAAAATCATACCACCGCGAAAATTACGTAACAACATTTCTTCATGTCGATTCACAAAACTGAGCTTACAATCATGATTTATACAGCGAGCTGTTGGATTTGGGAGAAATTACGAAGTATATAAAGTAACCTGCACATTTGATGTTTTTAAAGGGGTCGTATGGCGTGAACACGTGTTGTTCTGTGTCTTTGGTGTGTTATAAGTCGCTCATGCATGTATTAGACACGTAAAACTGCAGAAATGTAAGTGTGGGAACAAAAGAGTCATTCTATGTAAAAGCGAATGCTCACCCAGACCTGCCTGAAACGCCTCGTGTAGCCACACCCCCACAAATCTACATCAGTTGGTGGTCTGATTGGACTAAGACCGCCCAAATGTAGACACAAGTAAGGTGGGCGTACCTGTCAGAACAATTGAAGAGGAACCTGATGTTCCAAATATGGTCAGAGGCATCACATTTCCCTCACACGCTTGCAGTATTCCACCAATCACTACACACTGGTGAACTGGCCAATCACAGCACACCTCGCTTTTCAGAGCCATGAGCTTTGTTACAAATCTGAGAGGCGGAGCAAAGAGGAGATACAAACATGCACGGTGTGTGGAAAATACAGCGTTTATCAACCTTAAATCCTGTAGACACATTGAATTACATCTAAAACAAACCATAATATTCCTTTTAATCGTGTCATATCACCCCTTTAAAACAGAGGTGGTGATAGAGAGACAAAAGTTACAGACAAAAGAATTCTCACATTCTCATCATCACCTCTACCCAGATAGCACAATCCATCTGGTTTACGTCTATTTGACGTCTGCATTTACATCTGCAAGACATCTTAAATACATAGTTTGCTCATCTGCAATACGTCCCGGAGACGTCTGAACGTCTGTAATACGTCTGCTAAAGATCTGGAGATCTGCTGCTTAAAAACATCTGCTAAACATCTTAGAAAGAGCTGTTGTACATCCATTCTAAACCATAAACATCTTACAGACATCTTCTAGATGTCTATATGAAGTCTGACAGCAGACATCTCCGAGACGTATTGCAGATGAGCAAACAATGTATTGTAGATGTCTTGCAGATGTAAATGCAGACGTCAAATAGACGTAAACCAGATGTATGTGTGCTATCAGGGTATAAATGCATCTCTCTCTCATGACCACACACACAATGACCTGAAAGCATCATCCTAACATCATCTCCGCGCTGCATCATTTCTTGTGTTAAACTACTGCAGGCGCTACTGCAGAGACTGTTGGCCTACTTGTGGAGATATTGTAAATTTAATCATCTCCCTGCGGGACATCGTGCTCTTTTGAAATTTGCCAAATTCTGTTATGACGCAGAATCAGAGGTGGGTAGTAACGCGGTACACTTACTTCGTTACATTTACTTAAGTAACATTTTGGAGAATATGTACTTTTTAAGTAAAATCAAAAGTGTGTACTTTTACTCTTACTTGAGTAAATTTCTAATAGAAAATCTGTACTTTTACTTCGTTACATAACTTACATTGCGTGACGTTCCTTCGTTCCTTCATTTTAAAATATGCTTTTTAAAACGCGTTGTTTATTTCAAGGTTGTCGTCTCTTTTTACGGGCATTCCCGAGTGATCGATTCTTTTGAGTCGATTCTTTTGAAAGCATTAATTGAACAATGGGCAAAACCATTTGAATAGGCTAATGAATCAGTTCAAATGATTTGTTCAGTTCGCAGCACGATCTGAATCATCTGAAGCAGGATTACTCACTCCTCGTAGCGCGAAATTTAAGAACACGCAGAACACAAAGAGCGTTGGATGAAGTGGATATTAATCTATATCTATACAATCAAAACTGCAAATGTGTCATATTGTTTGCCAGCAATGATAAATGCCCGCCATATGCGCGCACCCGCGCGACCTGTTCGTCAGACACAGCAACATGCGCGTTACCTGTCAGACACAGAGACGTGGGCTTGCAGAAATATACATTTGAAGAACAGAAGGAAGAAAACTTGTTGATGGGCGTGTGGTTCACTGTTTACTGTTTGTTTACAAGTAAGAGCGTTTCACAACACACACGTGACACAACACGAGAAAACATGAGCTTTGTTCAAAAATGTGTATTTCATTTAAGAGAGCACTGCAGATGTTCTAGATCATCTTAGGAAATGCTCTGAGTTTAGTTCATGCTTTAGTTTGACATGGTCTATTATTCTAAATAAGTTGTGTAAACTACATTGACATCAGGACTAGATGAAATTTACAGAAATGCTCGTCTCTTCTGTGTTTGTCTATTCTTTAGTCTCTCTAGTATATTGCAAAGATATCTGCTTATGATAATTAAAAATATTGATTAAAATGTAATATTAAAATATTGGCGTTAATATTAATTTTATGTAGTAGGCCTATATAATCAGATACAAAGTAACTAAGTAACTAGCTACTTGAGTAGTTTTTTCATTGCATACTTTTTTACTTTTACTCAAGTAATTTTTTAATAGTGACTTTTACTTTTACTTGAGTAACAATTTCTCTAGTTACTTGTACTTTTACTTGAGTAAAGATTTTGGCTACTCTACCCACCTCTGCGCAGAATTGATATTAAGCTAAATGTAAACATGTAAAGGGATTGTAAGATGGGACACATGAACCGAGAGGAATAACAAACAATCGACCACATCACAGAATTCGAATCAACAGAGAGCTTTCTCTGAGACCATCTGCACCGATCAGACGCTCACCTGGTTGTCTTGGAGACTGGAGGTTTGGGAGAGGCGGTGGAGATGGGCTTGGTGGTGGATGCAGAGGCGGGTCTTGGAGCAGGAGCTGAAATGAGAGGTGATGGAAAGCGTTCAACATCAGGTCAAACAGTGAAACGCTCGACTGAATGTGAAACACGAGCGATAACTGACAAACCTGATGTTTTTGGGTTGGATTTCAGACTGCTCGCTGACGCCGCAGGGGTTTTCTTCACTCCGTTAGCTGGAGCCGCCGCAGGTTTCTTCTCGGTCGTCTTCACTGAGGTCCTGGTGGTGGGTACAGCAGTAGAGCCGAGTGTTTTTTTAGGAGCGGCACTCGTCAAGGTCTTCTTCTCAAGCCCGGCTGTGGTGGTCTTTTTGGCGACACCGTTGGCTTGCGTCTTCTGCGTGCCATTGGTCAAACGGCTTTGGGCGGTGGTGGGACGGGAGCTGGTGGTAGACGTCTTGGTACCAGTGGTAGACGTCTTGGTACCAGCGGTGGACGTCTTTGTTTTGGTAGGAGCTTTTGTCTTAGTTTTGGGATCTGCGGACTTCTCCTTCCCAGTCTTGTCATTTGCTGATAGCGCCTCCGCTGGCTGTGGTTCGGCTTCTGTTTGCGTGCCGGGCAAGGCCTGGTCTTGAGCTCCACCCGCTGGCACCACCTCGATCTCAGGACCTGCGTTCAACGCTTCCATCGGCTCCACTGTTGCCACGTCAACACCATCCGGTTTCATCTCGTCTTAGTCCTGCTGGCCCGTCTTAAGAATAGAGGAATGAGGAACCGAGGACGGCTATCAGACAGCTACGGTGACTGATCTGAAAACAAAAACCAGAGAGTTTCAAAAGAGTTCTGTCAGGTTTACTACAGTCAAAAATTATTGACAATTAGCATTTAGTCTAGATTGGCGGTATGGTTCTGTTCTGGGCAAAACTCAAAGCAGCGAACAAGCAGATGTCATTAGTTCTTCATTAACACATCATTAAAATGTAGTTGAGACTTATGAAAAGGAATAACAGAAGTGGAGTCCTGATTGTAAATGTGAGGTGGAGCTGGGGATGGAGGAGGGTAATTTGCTCCTGAGCAACGCGATACGATGCTATTAGCTGACTGAATTTTAAAACGGAAGCTGTGATTGCGTCATATTTCTAAAGGTAAAGGAGGATCAGCTGATGCGAGCTTGACTCACGTGACGCTATAAGCTAGATTTGTAGTCTGATCCGAGACACGCAATAAACAACGAGTCTGAGCAAGAGAGAATTCCAGCAGACGAACCCAAGAGAACAATCAGATAAAGTTGAGAAAGAATGCAAAAACATAGTGGAACAAAACAACGGCCGATTCAGTGCTTATGAAGACTGCTGTTGCGAGACTACAGATGCAAGACATCCGTCATATTTCATGTGTAAAATGTTTCTGGGTTTTCTTTAACAGGCATTTCTGATTGCTGACTACTCGCGAAGCAGCGCTGCCAGATGCATTACCCACAAAGCCTTGCTGAAGCAGATGTTGTTCGCATGATTTAAGCGCAGCGGCTCCTCAGTAAAGTTTATCCCGTCAGAGGCCAACAAGAGGAAACGCTTTGGCTCAAGGGATCATGGGAAAATAACAAACACTGAAATCAGACACACTCTATTGTCCATTCAACATCTCTGAACATCTCATCATCCAGACCGTTTCTTTATAACATTCACATTCAACCTCTACACTCAACAAAGTCAAAAAGGGACAAAGCCCAGCGGTTGGGTTTGTCTCTTTTTGAGCCAACCGTGGATTAAAAACAAATTTTGAAGAGTGCACCCCCCCTCTCTCGTTCTGTCCATTACTCAGCTAGTTCTCACACAGATGGTCCAGACAGCTGACCATCCTCAATGAGAATAAGAAACTGGGGGAGGGGACGGAGAAAGGATTTGGGGGGTCTGAACGGTGGCCAAGTCAAAGAAGCCCATCCCCGTGTGTCTATGATACTCTGCTCTTTAGATTTGACTCAGTTCCTTCCTTCAACATACATCTGTGAGACACTTTGTGTGTGCTTGTTACGTCATCTGCCGCCCAAAAAATAAGAATCTGACACTTAGAAAGTAAACACACAACTTTCTACAGTAAGCCAAACGTTTTGTGTTATTACAGTATTCATTCATGTTTGCAGCACAACACAGAATAATAGTGAGGGTTCGAGGTTTGGTCAAACATTAAGAATGAGCTATAGTAATAGAAATGCTTGACTTTGCAAATTCTTTTTATTGTATTTTTCCTCATGTTTGTTCGGCAGAGTAAAGGTCCTATAAAGCACTATAGAAATACATTTCAATTGAATTGAACACTATACACTAGCAAAAGCTAAATGCAGCAATAAATCATCACCTAAAACTGAAGAATTAGTTCTAAATGAAGTGAGTAATAAACAGGAGCACATGCTGCATCACCTCTCAGTATTCTCAGAGCTCCAGGGCTGAAAACACATCTCTGTACATCACATCTCTCTATTTTAAAACTGCTTATAAATAAAGAGTCTGTTGTGTCCGCTCGACCCCTCCTGACTTCCTCCTGTTCTCATCTTCTGATCCTGATTGTGTTCGTGTGCTGGAGAGAATGTCAGGTGCTGGACATCATCATCATCATCACCTGACCTCATGACATTAATCATTTCCTCTAAACATAAACAACAGTGACCTCAGAGGTCAGAGACCCATCGGGGTCCATCTCATCTGACCTCTTTGACCTTTACAGTGTGTCTGGTGTTGACAAACACATTCCTGTAAACAAGCAGTGTTGGGCAAGTTACTCAGAAAAAGTAATGAATTACTAGTTACTAATTACATATCCAATAGTGTAATTAGTAACACTTACTTTACTTTTTCAAGGGGAAAGTAATTACATTACAGTAACTAATTACTTAGTAACTAGTTATGAATTATTCACCCTCAAGTTGTTCCAAACCTGTATAAACACTGTTGTTCTGTTGAACACAAAGAAAGATATTTGGAAGAATGTTAGCAACTGAGATTTCTGGGACTACCATTGTAGAAAAAAATTATTGTATGTTTTTTTGTTCTCTTAAACACATAATTAGATATTTTGAAGAATTTATTGAAGCAAACAGTTCTGGGGCACCTTCGACTACCATTTTAATTTTTCAATGGGGTCCCAGAAATGTCAGTTGCTAACATTTTTCCAAATATCTTTCTTTGTGTTCAACAGGACAAAGACATTTATACAGGTTTGGAACAACTTGAGGGTGAATAATTCATGACTGAAGTTTCCTTTTAGAGTGGAGTATCCCTTTAAATAAACGGTCGAGCCTGCCCTCCCTCATTCTCAGGGATATATCTGCTCACTCCTCACATCATCCAATTATTCTAACCAATCCTGAGGCAGAAGCTGTCACGCTCATGAAGGGATGACTCGGCTCTTAACAGCGGCCAGGAGAGAAGCGCTCATCCTCTAAAGACCCACATATGACATAAACAAACAGGCACATACGCAGACACATTCCAGAAGCATTATTTTGGCAGGTCCCCAGCGACAGCCAATCAGAGTGCTTAAATGGTCCCAGGCACAGAACTGCCGATCCGCCTCACGTTAATCAGGTCAGAGACGCATTGTAACGACGAAATGCACTTTGGCCTCTTTATATCTGAGGGCAACACAACACACACACACACACACAAACACATTTATAAGAGTTGTGTTGTGAATTAAAGGAATAGTTCAGACAAAAATGAGAATTCTTTCATGATTTCCTCAGTTAAACTTGTATGAGTTTCTTTCTTCTTCAGAACCCAAAAGAGACATTTTGAAGAATGTTGATAATCAAACAGCACTGAACTCCACTGAACACAGAGCCACTGAGACATTTTTCAAAATATCTTTTTTTGTGTTCCACATGAAGAAAGACTCACATACAGACAACCACATACGAGAGAATAAATGATGAGAACAGCAGGACCTCCATCTCAGCCTCAGCAACTTGGGCTCAAAACAACATTATTAATAAATGGCAAACAAGAAAACAAGCGGCACACTCAGTACGCACTAACACTCTGTGTGAATAGCTCACTACGGGAGACGAGGCCGACCCGATTTGTCCCCTAAATAACTGTGAATGGCGGAAGTGTTCTAGAAGAAAGCAGAGATTAGTGTAGCACAGAGATGCCGCAGATATTGTGTGGCTTCTGCTCTGTGACGGCGCTGTCCGCCTCTGATTTGGCGATGGGTCAGAGGACTGTTTGAAAGCTTCACACAGAATCATCATGTCATTTGTCACAGTTTGACATTACACACATCACGCTTGTCCGGCCAACACTTGCTGGCGGTCATCTCTGACTGTTGAGAATAAAGATGCTGTATTAGCACCCCCCCCATGTGCTTGTGTCCTCCGGAGGCTGCAGAAGTGCACCGACACCCACCCTCAGCGTAAAACGAGGGAACACTGAATCCATTCAGACACGAGCTAACAGAGGCACCGAGACCCCTCGGCGGGGCGGAGGATGGGGGTGACGAGGGGGAGCGGCCCGAGTGAGAAACACATCACTGTTCTGCTCTGAAGTGTTAAAGGTCGAGGAGTTCGAGTACAAACCGCCATTAAAGTCACCAAGCATGCTCTACATCCACAGAAACTCACATCCATTACAAACCACAGACGACGACTATAAAATAAACATCAATCATGATTAAGTCTGTTTTAATGGATAGCCGTTCTCTCTCTGGATTATTTAAAGGCCACATCCACACGGAGCCAGAGATTTCCCTCAACAATCTTTTTTTCCTTTTCACACCGTCGTCTCAAGAAATATCTGCGTACACACGGAACCACTGAAACCGACTCAAAACCATGTAGCGTACACGCCAATTCAGTGTGCGGCGCTGTAATTCTGCCGTAGAGATGCACTAAAAACAGAAAAGAAGATTTGGAGCATGCGCATAAAAGATGACATCATGGTTTTGGAAAATATACGGATCGGCTGTACACACGAAAACGCAAGGATGGCGTTTTCAGATTTATCCACTCCGGGACCCGCCCAGCATCCCAATCCGCACACTATCCGTCCTAAATAGTATTCAAAAGTAGAACTAGTATGTCCCAAATCGTAGTATATTGAAAAGAGTATTCCAAAGATTCCCGGGTGGTCGACTACTTCCGGAAGAAATTAGAAGTGCAGAATGATGCACACTCCGACGGCTGATATTACCCACAACTCACAGCGAGGAGGCGGAGTTAAGTGAATGAACAAATGAAAGTATACAGTAAACATTACATAGGAAATGATGAATGAATTAATACCTTAATGGAAAGAAGAGCTATATTTGATGTGTGTGACAGCTATTGGCCACAATGTTGTCTAGGCAACAACGCCCACTTCCGCTTCCTGTAAGAATGTCCCAGTGTGTGCGATCTCTTTTGCCGTGCACTCAAAAGTGCCTACTACTCCAACACAAAAACACTACCTCCTATTAGGGCTAGGCGAATTGGAACGCAGGGTCGGTTTTAGAAAATAGCGGTTTCAGGCTCCCAAAACGCCGGATTCGTCTGGACGAAACGCCGATACGATAAAAAAAAACACGTTTCCGAAAGAGTTTGATTCTATCTTTAAATGCCAACAAGTGCTTGAACAGCAGACTAACTAAAAGAGAACAATCATGGATGAGATCTCAATTATATCTCCTAGATGTCAAAAAGATCAAATGGAAACTTTTATTTAAGTCTCATGTGTGTCTCAGATATTTTCCTGAGAAAACGAGTCAGAAATCTCAGTCATTAGACTTTCAACAATGTGTCAAACTCAGCTCAGATTTGTCTCGTCTGCAATCAAACGTCAATATTATTGAAATGTCAACATTTCTCATCAAATTTACTCAAATCCGGATTAGTTTAGATTTACAATCTACATTAATTTACACCTCCAGACTCTTCACGTGTGTAAACAATCACACTCTCATTTGTTATGTTAACATCTGAGACAAAGAAAATGCCTAAATGAAACTAAGAACTCATAAGCTATGACAGCCCTGATAGCACACATACATCTGGTTTACGTCTATTTGACGTCTGCATTTAAATCTGCAAGACATCTACAATACATAGTTTGCTCATCTGCAATACGTCTCGGAGATGTCTGCTGTCAGACGTCAAATAGAAATCTAGAAGATGTCTGTAAGATGTTTATGATTTAGAATGGATGTACAACAGCTCTTTCTAAGATGTTTAGCAGATGTTTTTAAGCAGCAGATCTCCAGATCTTTAGCAGAAGTATTACAGACGTTCAGACGTCTCCAAGACGTATTGCAGATGAGCAAACTATGTATTAAAGATGTATTGCAGATGTAAATGCAGACGTAAAATAGACGTAAACCAGATGGATTGTGCTATCTGGGAGAGAAACCGCTGAGCTATAACATTTCCTCATGGGAAGCATTACAGACATTTACTCAAGAAAAGTGAAGCGCTGTATGTTCATGCTAACTTTACTGAACCGTCCAGTGTCTATTAGACATCATTCAATTTAAAGTCTCAGATTCAGTCCATTATCTATTCACCGATCGTCCATCATAAGTTCATGAATCGCCGCTGGTGTCCATAACACAAATAAAATGACACAACAGAACGCGAGAGGGACCGCGTCTCCGTGCGGATACTGTTCGTCTCTTTCTCTTCTGATCATGTGACTTTCTGAACGCTCTTGACTGAGTCCATTATTCAGCACACACGCGCTGAGATGAAGTCGTTCAGCCCGTGGCACACTATAGTCACCAAAGAAGGGATTGTTGGGCGGTCGACCCTCGCGGCCGCTGGAGGGACGCACATGACAGAACCGCCGCTGTCTGAGCAGACAAAAGACGTTTCACTGCCCCCGTCATCGAGATTACAGCACATTCCCAAAAACACCCTCGGAAAACGCACGGCCCAACACACAAAAACAAACTCGGGCACACATTCTGTAGGGCACAGCAGTGAGACGAGAGGAAGGGGATGTAGAGACGCTCGGGTAGAGAAAAAGACTTAAAGGGGAAGTCAGAAACAAAACAACGCCCGTCTGAAGTACACCAAGATGGATAGTGGGCTTTTGTTTTCTGAGGCGTCGACAGCTCGCAGCAGATATCTGGACCGAATCCAGGTGAAGAAGTGTAATCCCTGTGTACCTTGAAGAAGATTAACACGTGTTTTCTGGAACATAAGACACTCAAGTTTAGTAGGTTACACAGAAACACACGCATCTTAAAGGGACAGTTCACCTAAAAATACAAATTCGGTCATCCTCTACTAATCGGTCCCACATGTCATGTCAAACCCACGTGAGTTTCTTTCTTCGTTGGAAAATCAGATGAAGAACGTATGTTGAAGAATGTTGATAATCAAACAACACTGAACTCCATTAACTTCTGAACACAAAACCACTTAGACATTACTCAAAACATCTTCCGTTGCGTTCCACTGAAGAAAGAACTCACATACAGGTTTACAATACACAACCTCAAAAAAGAAAAGTGTCAGTGGTATCACCCGGTTTACATTTGGAAACATCACACCCGGCCGCGGCCGCCTCTGTCCAAGCACCCAAAATCAGATTTTGCCCCCCATTGACTCCCATAGTAGTTATTATTTTTTTGTTCTGTTGAACACAAAAGACGACATTTTGAAGAATGTAGGACAGCAAACAGTTCTGGGGCACTTTGGACTACCATTGTATTTTTCCTACTACAGAATTTTCATTATTGGGTGAACTATCCCTTTAAATCAAGACAAAGCACGATGCTAATCCCGCGAGATCAACATGGCCGTCCTGTGACGGACACACACACAGAAGAAGATGCACAGAGACGAGAGGAGTATTGATCACGCAGAGAAAGGTCACAGATGGAGACTCTGAGGAGTGCATTAGAGGAGCATGTGGACACTTCCCTCAGGAGGGGCTACAACGAGTTGAAGATGGGGATTGGGGAAGGGGGTCCTTTTAACTCATTTGTAACTGGAGAGGCTGCCTATAACTGTTATCTACTGACGGCACTGGAAACACCAGAGAGCCAAATTACATAAGAGCTGATAGAAGAGCAGCTGGTGGAGATCGATCAATGACAACTGATAGTGTGTGTGTGTGTGTGTGTGTGTGTGTGTGTGTGTGTGTGTGTGTGTGTGTGTGTGTGTGTGTGTGTGTGTGTGTGTGTGTGTGTGTTTGTGACAGCATGGCCAGAAATGACATCTGCATCAGACAATAAACATGCCCTTCAGCCTTCTCACACACACAGGAAATGACTGTACCTATAAGAGGATTACCCTTCTGCTCCGGCACCTTCCAGATGGACTCTGATCCCTCGTGGGTCCACTGTTGTGTTCTGACTCAACAAAAAAGCTTAAACACGGAATGCGAATCTACATTACGATTACGATCATCTGTACATTCATGTGCAGTCACACATCTAGGCTGACAAATGCACAGGATGCGGGCTGGGCCGGCTCTTGAAGTGATCAACACTTTCACCGCTGTAGTCCGGAGTAAACACAATGTAAGATGCTTAAGGTCAAGAATCTACTCAATAATAATCTTGACACAAATCGTATCAGTCCAATGTTGCTTTTTTATAGTTTTCTGAGCGTTCATTCCTCAATGCTGTCACTGATGTTTCCCTTAAATTTTCTTCTGAAATGCTAAATAATAAAGTTATAAAACTAACAAGCATAGCGTAGTAAAATGACTGAAAGGGGATCAATCCATATCTAAAGCAGAATAGAATAAAGATTTAAAACCCGGCCAAAAAGCAACTTTTTATCCACCACTCAGAACACCTCGACAACCCCCTAGCAACCTCCTTAAAACCGGTCAGACCAACTCGGCAACCTGCTCATACCGGTTAGTATGCCCCGGCAACCCCATAACAACCGAGTGGTTCAAAACCACCCCGAAAACCTTGGCAACCCTCAAAAATTATTCATTAAGAACCAAACCGAACCGGGTCAAGTAGGGTCAGAGCATCAGGAATAAACCCAACCCCAAACCAACATAATACTGCTCAACACAGCAGGAGAACTACAACCGCACAATGTGTTTAGAAAAAGCTGAACCATAACCACAAAACACTTCCCAAAAAAAGACACAAGAACCCTTCAACACAGCTGCAACACATTATCTCATCCAAACACAACCAACTGTCCAGTGACAACTGCTCGGCCTCCAGAGATCCGAGAGAGATATTCAGAGAGTTATCCAAGACGAACACATGACACAGGAAAACCACATCGCTTCTCTAAAGCATCATCTCGGGACCCAATGAAACCTCAAGGCAGCGCTTGTGGTCCACATAACAGAGCAGAGGAACTCTCTCATGTCAGTTCAGATCAACATAAACTATATGACATCAGTGCGGTCAGCCTTTATTTGAGAAACATATTCATGCCCCATCCTCATAGCGTTCTGTAGATTGGTTCCTTATGTTTGTCATGACCTTAACCGGTGACTCTCATTTTACCATTTAATTCCATACTCAGACAATATTCTGCAACATCCGTCTCTGAGACATAGTTTCATTCTTGCTATAGTGTCATACAATAAAGAACAGCAGAGAGAGAGAGAGAGTGCTGGAGCTATGAGACTGCAGGGGGCTGAGGCGTCCGACCGTCTTAAACCCTTTTGTTTGCTGAGAGAAGAGAAAGGAACTATTAAGCAAGACAAAGAGATGAACTGACTTACAAAACAAAGATTAAACAGCAGGACGACCCAAACCCGATGCCTTCAACACCTGCTGTGAGACTCATCCCTTCACTTAACGTACAACAAAAAACGCCCTGTTGATTTTCATTGGCTCGCAAATAAATAAAGACAATTTAATGATAAGAACACCTGAAGCTAAAACTAAAATCTCCATCGGAGAGAATTCATCTTGGATCGTCTCCAAACTCGGAGCACATTTCTAAAAATCCAGTCAGATTAATTGTTCTCTGTCTTCATTTGTGTGCGAAACATCAATACTTGACGACAGACCAACGAACGGTATCGAGCTGCTGGTTGTTAACGGCGGTATATCCCTCTATTGTTTTAAGGTTTTGACAGATGAACCGGCACGGCTGGCTTGTATTTTGGCAGGGATGGCTAATATCGCACCGTTTGTTCATGCAGTAGGCTTTATATTACTGTATATATTTCATCCGATTCTGTACCGGCACATCAGCTTTACAAATCAGCATTTAAAAGTGAAAAGATAGACAAGGACTTCCCCAAATCTGAATATATCCAATTTAGCGGGCTTGTGATATTTGATAGGCTATACACGATCACATTTAATAACGCGATTTTACCGCCTTAATATACCGGCTCATCTTCACTCCCTCACGCCCCTGAAATTGATGCGAATTTTATGAAAGTTACAGTCAGAATACAAAACAGATATGTGGAGCTTTACATTTATTTGACAAAGTTTATACACACTATAGGCCTATACACACATATGTATAAAAATATCATTAAATAATACATTTCATATATTTGGTCTATATTTGCTGTTTATAATTTATATGCTAGCACGTTTTCTAACTTTGGCTTATGAATGTATCTGGACCTGGTGGGTTTTCTACGTTTCGGGTGAATGTTGTAAGGGCTGAATGTCTAATGTGGACCGGGCGGGTGAAGGCAGAACAAAAGAACCCGACCAAAGGCACGAGTGATAAGTTAAAGTGCGGTGAAAAAGCATCTAGTCCACAAAAAAACACCTTTAACATGGCAATAATTGCACATGAACATTTAATTTGCTTTACCATTCTGTTTAATGTGTGTTTTATAAAGGACTGTCCGTGGATAGATTCGGCTCCAGTACGAGCGAGTTACCCGTCACCGCCCAGACATCCACCATTCAAACTCAATGAAAGGAGGAACAATTGGCAACGCTGAATAAGTGAAAGACAATACACGAAAATTAAAATGCAATAAAATCGCTTGAATAACTACATGGGAGGTGTGATATATTTCAACATACAAATCAAACCGGTGTGAAACCTGATCGCTGCAGTGGCATTCTCATCTGATGATCTCATTTATTCCGCCGGTGCTATAACGGCTGATGTGAACTCATTAATCAAATTTACATATAAATGTCTTCAGCCGTAAATCCAATCGCTAAATGACACGCGTTTCCTTAACATGTAATCCGGACTTACATTTACTCTTTTTCAGTGTAATGCGGTTCGAAAGTTTGACACGAACGCTTTAAATATAACATCGGTTCTGTTCGTGTTGCGGATTTTACCGAATCTCAAGCGCTTTTCCTCCAGCTACGCCCAGTCAGTACTCGCGTCTCCTCAGCTTTCTCCAAGCGGAACCAGACAGCCGGCGGTCGTCACCGTGAATCGAGTAAAACCGACAGCAATCCTGCGAATAAAACCCTTAGACTGAAGCTCTAACGGAGGACCGGAGCCAGACTTTTCCGAGCTGATTCGGCGTCTACTGGCGATAAAAGAGATGCGCGTCTCCTGGCAGCACAGAATGAAACCGCGCTTGGCGATCGGCGCACGCACGCGCACACCGGACGAGTGCGGGAGGAGCGCGCGGGGGTGAAATTGAAAGGGATGAATAGAGAAAACGGCTTCGGTTTCTCCGGCCCGTGACCAATCAGCGCTTAGACTGAGATTTATGCAAATGAGAGATGATGTCATCGCACAGGCCACCCCGGGTCTATTCTTTACGCTTTTCTATTGCTCGGATCAACCCCAAACCATCGCCCCCCTCGACCTCCATGCGACCCCCTCCCTCATCCACGCCTTCCCGCCGTTTCTTTTCACTTTCACTTACACAGACATGAGTCTGTGTTCTCAACTGGTTTTGCATCAGGACCCAGACATTACACAGGACATCAGGGAACGGACCAAGACATTCCCAAAATTATTTAGCATATAAAAGTAACCAAAACGTCCATGAAATCAAAAAGTTAAAAACGTCACAATATGCAAAAGTATTAACATGTTAAAGAGGAAAATTAAGATATTTAACAACAGTGGGATGTGGGGGTAATGCTTCTTCTGTCTGTTAAATGTTACTAAGCCTGTTTATTTTGCAGTTCTAAACAAATATGACTTTGTCCTGTTTTTAAGCTGTTTGTGAACTAAACAGACCAGTGTCACACCAGTTGAGAACCTCTGAACTATCTAATAAAACAAAAATGTAATGTCACGTTAAACTTTAAACCGAGTTGACAATAATGTTTAATAATATCTAATAAAATAATGATTAATATCTAATAAAATATTTAACCTCACTGGGTGTTACAATGATCTGACAACATTTGAGAAGAGGCTGAAGAAATATTCAGAAGCATATGCAAGAGGGACATTTTAGAGGGTATATTCTAGATGTATTTATTTGTCTTACCACCTGCTCTGTTCTCTCTTTGATCCCAAACACACTGCTGCAGTAGCTGTCAGTTCACGTGAGTCACAGAAGAGACTGAAACACAAACACGTGTGTCATTCCACAAAACATGTATCATTTCTGTACCAACACTTTCTTCATGTCAGTGTGTTGAGCAGTGCTTAAAAAAATCATATTAAGAAGTAAACACTTCAGTTACAAGCCTTGGATGTGTTTTCACCTCTACATTCTCTTTCTGGGAAAGTATCTTCAATAGTTTCTCAACCCTGAGCATTTGTAATGTCACATTAAACTGTAAAACTGTTTAACAGAGTTGACAATAATACTGTCCATTAGTTGATGTACAAGTTATTTCGCTTCAAATACACATTTACCCCAAAATGAAGGTCTTGTTATTACTTACTCTTTCATGTCATTTCAAACGCACACTGAAAAAAATAACTTGAAGCATTTACTTAATAAAATCCTCATAACAATTTGCAAGAATTCTTTTTAAGTAAAATGTGCTGCTATAATTCAAGTACAACTTACTAACCACAATAAAGTAAATTCTACTTATTAAATACATTTCGTTTTTTGTTAAAATATCAAGTAAATGTCACTTAGAGTAAACAAAAAACATTACGCAGGACATAATCATGTGTCTAACTCAAACTTCACGGATCACCTACTTTCATATTGAAATATACTATTTGGTTTTACAACATAGTTGGTCAAGTAAGAAGAATCTGGTGGTCTCTGGCATTAGCACAGTCACTGCACAAAAGGTGATATAACACACTTCATGACTAATATCGTGCCTCAAGGCACAAGCACCGCTCTTCTGAACAACAATAACCACTTAAAAAACCCAAACTTAGAAAATAATACCAAAACTCTCCTAAATCTACAAGATAAATCAACACAAACAAGGCTTTCTTTTTACTGAACAACACTTAAAATGGCAGTTAATCTGGAAAATGAATCTCCTAATGCAGTCAGATGCAAAGCATGCTGGGAACTACAGATCAACTGCCAGGGTAGTTATATCTACAAAACTTATTGATGTAGTCTCAACACAAAATAAATAAGTCAACTTAATTTGACCAATTGGGTTTAACATAAAACATTGAGTTGGATTTACTTAATAAATTGTTCAATTAAAATTACTCAAACAAAATCATTAAAATCTTAACAACCAAAATTAGAGGTTTTATTCCCAAGATTTTGATGTTATTTTAACTCAATTTTCTTGTTAAAAACAGGAACACGATGCTATTAAGTATATTTTAATCATTTCTTTTCATAAAATCCACTAAGGCACATAATCCTCTTTTCAGTGCACATGCATCTGTGGAAGACAGAAGGAGAATTTCTCACACAGCTCTTCTCCACACAACAACAGCAGCTCATAGTGACAGTGACATCCATCAAACTCTTAAAAACATTCTTACATGGAGTTCCACAGAAACAATAACGGCATGAAGGTGAATAGATCAATAATCACAGAATTTTCATATTTAGGTAACATAGTTTCAGCATCATCATATGAATGCAGCCATATGTTGACGTCTAACCTGAAATATCCCAGAATTCTGCATTCTCATCTTCAGAATCACAAACAAGTGCAACAAACCCAGTCTGATTTGTTTGGCATCAACAGAACTTCTCCAGTTCAGCCATGACATCATTGACCATTTCAGCATTCTCTCGCCCATCAGAGAGTCACGCGGTGACCTCATCCTTAGCAACAGCACCCGGGCAAAATAAAGGGTGACATTTCAGAGAGTCAGACACAGAACAATCTAACATGAGAGAGTGATGGACATTTTGGCCCAGTTGAGGAGAACACACAAAGGGAGGAAATATCCTGACCCTTGTGGTAGGGGGCGGCGCCGAATCGGCAGGAAGGGGCGGGGCATTTAAGCCGCCACTCGCTTCCTTTGCTATTTATCTGATTGTTTTTGTCCAATGACATCGATCGGCCCAGCAGCTGCGGGCAACACTCAACTCAAGAACACTGGCAGTCTGTCAAACACACATATCCGTACTGAAACACACACGCCCGAGCAAGAAACATGATGTCAGACTGAGAGGAACAAACACTCACCCAAACAAAAGCAACACACACAGAACCAAAGTCTATAAATTAAGATTACATTTCATTTATGCACTGATTTATCATTAACAATCTTCAACACAAGTGACTGCAACCTGAGAAAACGTGCAAAACGAATGCAACATCTATTCATATTTAATAAACAAAGTACAGAAAATAACAAGAAAACTCCACACTAAGAAACCATAAACCAAACCCACAGCAGAAGAGCTCACATCCACATCCATCATGTAAATCATCCTCACGCCTTCTCAAACCACTCATGTATTTGTATTTCTCTTCATATTTAGAAATGAACTATATTGTTTTCATACTCATCAGTTACTACACATCAACAGTTTTATATTCCACTAGTATTTACAATTCCATTACAACTCTTTCAGTGCATCATGGGATGCTTTACCTCCGCATTACTCTTCACCAAATATATAAAAATCTGTGTAAAAATACTTTACACAATAACAAGCAACATAGAAAGCATATGTTTTGTTGTCATTTATGTCTGTTAAATCACATTTGTAAAAACAAAAAGAGAAAATCCATTATGACTTTGAAAAAACGATGAATATTGAATCACGAACCTTTTGTAGTAAACATTAAAGACAGGTCCCACAGAACGAACACCACCAAGGGTTAAATGACCTGTACTACTATCTTAATTCCTTTTTTAATCAGGCTCATATGTTTTGGCTTGAAAACAGTTTGGTTATATTGTAATTCAATTCAATTCAATTCAATTCAATTTTATTTATATAGCGCTTTTCACAATGTGCATTGTTCCAAAGCAGCTTTACAGGAGCAAATAAGAAAAACACAGAAAGGTAAAACACAGCACAGTGCATGGTGTTTATAGACCAAGCAAGATCATTATAATAAATATCTAATAAATAAACGAATAAATAAATAAATAAATGCAGTCTCCTGGACTTTGGTAATTCGTCCTGGATTTTGCTGATTCAGCTCGAAGCATAAAACACTTCAGTTAATCATTTTGGGCTATTGAGTAAATGAAGGTAAGAGTTACATCTGGAAGCAAAACACACGATTTCCACCAAACACCAGGAACAACACACCTAAGAATACCAGACATCAACAACACATTAAACACAAACAGGTGTGTGTGTGTACTGGTATACTGTCCCCACAAAGATAGTAATACCAGTAGATTTTGACATTGTGGGGACATTTTGTAGGTCCCCATGAGGGAAAGCAGCTTATAAATCATACAGAATTATATTTATTGAAAATTACAAAATGCAGAAAGGTTTGTGTGATTATAAGGTTTAGGTGTTGGCGTGGGGTTAGGGGACAGAATATACCAGAAGCCTGATATCAAATCAATGGACGTCTATGGAATGTCCCCATAAAACATTGGAAACCAGTGTGTGTGTGTAGAGACTCCCTCAGCTCAGAGCGGTGAAACTCCTCTTCTCTTCTGCACGGGTGGAGACGGTACAGCATGTAAATCCAGCGTCAGCTGCACGCTGTGAGCACTGATGCGGCATGCGGGTTTGCACATGTGAGTGCCAGCGTGGTTACCCTGGAGACAGAAACATGCCAGCACTGCACCTGATTAACATTCTGATTGTAAACGCTGATGAAACACACGCTTCAACACGCCGCACGCCTGCAACCGCATGCCTCATCACCAGAAACAACTCATTTACGTTCTGATGTTGAATGTGCCTGTAAATCTTATAGTGATGTTGTGTTCTGTATGTGTTTTATATTTTCTGAGCACTTTGAACTTTTGCTACTGTAAAAGCGACGAGCAAAACAATGAAAGTTTTTTTTTTCTTCATTTTTACAAGAAATTACTATTCTGTCATCATTTATTCACCCGTGTGTCACTCTTTCTTCAGTGGAACACAAATAAGAGATATTTTGAGAAATGTCTCGGTGGTTTAGTGTTCATACAATGGAAGTCAATGGGGTTCAGTGTTGTTTGATTGTCAACGTTCTTACAAATATCATTTTGTGTGCTTAAGAAACTCGTACAGGTTTACCATGACATGAGAGTGAGTAAAGGACGAAAGATTTTACTCACTTCAAGAATTCAGCACATACTCGTCGTCCTGTCTCATATTGTATCAACATGATTTCCAAAACATTCAAACACAAAAAGCAGTAGGATGAGCGTTGGTTGGAGCAGAATGTGTTTGGATTGTCAAAAGTGTGAATTATCAGAATAAAGCCATACCTGAATGTCCATGTATTGATCATCAGACAACAGGCCACGTGGCCTAAAGATGATGTCATATGAAACATAAGGGCTTTTGAAAAACGATTACAAAGACAAACATTTCTTGTTTTAGGAACAATACAAAGCAAGGAATCCTGCACAATACAAAAGTTCTTACAGCCCACGAAAGAATAACGTTCAAGAATGACAAAAGACATCAAAAGGCAGGACCAGCATAACCTGTGCTCATGTGAAAAGGAAAGTGGGTAACACTGAACAAACAGTGAACAATACTTCTAAAGCATTTATTGATCTAAGGTTCATGTTCATTTCAGCATTTACTAAAACATTATTGAGTACATGAGTAAATGCACCATGAACTAACATGAATAACTGCACTGACATGAACTGACATGAACAAGGGTTAAAAATGCAGGAAAGTTCTATTGTTGATTGTTAGTTCATGTTTGTTAAGGCATTTACTGCTGTTAACAAGCACATTATGTAAAGTGTTACCGGAAAGTCTACTGAAAAAATCTTTGAAGCTTCTCAAGGTCTTTCAGCAAATGCAGGGCTCTTAAAAGCCTTCAGCATCTCTGCTCAGAATCCAGTACCTGAACACAGCAAAACGTCAGGTGCATTAAATAATTCAAGCGTGAGGTGACAGACTGACAGACTAACAAGGCCGCAGTTAATGCAGGACATGCTCTCTCTCTCTCTCTCTGTTCTCTTTCCTCTCTTCCTGCGTCTGACGTTCACTTCCTGTGTGCTCCGACTCCATCCTGCACTGAATAATGTATAGCGCTATTAAGAGATCTGGACGACACACCAACCACTTTAACATCTGTTCTCCCATCATGCACCTGAGTGACATTTTCACATCTCCACCACCATACATGCGTAGCGACATGCTATTGCGTCTTGCGTGTCTAGAAACACACCACGATCTGTCTTTATTTGAAATGTAGATTTGCGCTCTTGGCAGACGCTTTCCAACCGAAGCAGAAAAGCATCCGAGCGGTTTGCCAGCTTACATTGATCAATGTCATGTTATTGTGTGTGTTTTCTTCTCTTTCTACAGACAGTGGGTGAATGACCCCTCGCAGGCTGTGAGCTCGTGTCGCTGCACCATCTGCTGGAAGATCTGTGGCAATGCCACACCCTGTACTTTCACACAATAGACAAGTGTTCCTCAAGCAGACAAGATGAGATAAAACATCTGAAATCTATTTCTAGATGAATATGCTGTATTTCTCAGTGTTTGGTCACGTTGTTGTCTAAAGCAGTGGTTCTAAGTGCATCGCTTCGCGGTCCCCCAAATAAAGCCTTATAATCTTAAACTTAAAATTGTATTTAACCAAATGCATATTCACTTATATAATGCTGGAACATCAATTCTTTTGGTTGGTGGTCTTATTTTTCTGATGTTTGATTGCATAAAATCTATGATAAATTTCTATATTTCATAAAATGCCCCCTGGATCCATCTTGAGGCCCCCAGTTTGAGAACCACTGGTCTAAAATGTTTTATTGGTGGTGGCTTTCAGAAAGGGTGACATCCATTACAAAGTCACACTTACAGATAATCTTCTCCGCCCTCGGGTCTTAAATCTCATTTACACTTGAGCATTTCAAAGTGCTAAACATCTCATCTCCTTTTGTGTTTCACAGAGGAAACAACATGACGGTCAGTATAAGACAACTCACTTTTTCTAAAACATCTTTTTCTGCCATTGTTTAAAATACGTTTGTATAATTTTTGGATATCTGGGTCGCCAATATATAATAGGCTATATGAATGATATAACACTTCCATTATTTGTCAGTCAGGAACAATTGTCATTACTCCAAATATCCTCTCTTCATTTTGTGACCACGGAGAAAAACAGACGTTCGGAAAGAGACAAATCATGTATTTACATTCACAGATAGATTTTATTTGTGAATTTAAACAAATTGGAAGAATGAATGTTAAAACGTGTATGTATTTATGAAGATCTTTGCATTACAACAGCTGTCTGAATAATCAACCATATTCAAAGTTAAACAGCAGACACTTGAAATAAATAACTTTAAAACAAATTTGTTTAGTTAAAAAATTCCCTTTGTTAAACATAAAGAACTGAGACTTTTAATCATAAGAGAGAGAATGACTTGATCAGACTTCTACAGTTATAGACAGTTTCATCGTACGCGCGCGCACTTAAATAGGCTGATCATCGGTTTAAACAAGACAATAATAATCTGAATATTATTATGACACTCTGAGCTTATGCTTCTTTCACTTGTTCATCTGATGTCTGGTCCCTTCTGTGTAAGCAATGCTTCCAAACCCCATTATGACATTCAAGAAGAGAATAAATCAGTCTGGTGTTCAGAGAAAAAACACAAAGATTGCTCGGATCTGTCGCCAGGAATTCTCTCATGAACTGAGCTGAGTGTCAATGTAGAGAGAAAACACACTGTTAAAAAAACTGTGTTTGTGTGTGAAGCTTTAAAGGAGTAAACTCAGCCCCCTCCCATTAATATTAAAGTTAAAAACAGCCTGCAGGCTGTGGTGCCTTTAACACACACAGCAGCACAGAGAGAGATCAAACAAAGAACAGAACGTAAAACAATAGAAACTGACGGTACATATTGTGCGTGTCTAGTTTGAACGTGGCATTTATCATCTCTCTCCTGTCGTTTATCATCTGACACTCCTCTGCCAATAAAACGGAAATATCCTGCGTGCAAAATCAGCAGCTAACGGCTAAAACAAACGTTAAACACACAAAATCAAAAACAAACTGATCAATCTCACTAAAGGCTGGAATACACTACAAGACTTTTGCTGAGATTTTCAGTCTGGAGTTTTTCTGCAGATTTGATCATGTATTGTTTTCTATGCAAACGTTCAAAAAGTCTGCAAGTGTATGATGTCTAGTTTTTTAAAAATCTGTTTTGTAGACTAGTGTATTCCAGCCTTAACCTGCACAAAACAGGTCCAGCTCATCTTCGCCCCAAAATCAACAGACAAAACTCTACTGAAGCCTGCAACAGGGACTGAAAACGGCTTCACTCTCTCAGTGAATGTTCATGGTTTTCTAAATAAAATGTCATTCCTTGTGACGTGAACATGTGTGGATTCACTCAAGTGTATGAAATACATGTTTGTGATGATTGTGTGCCGTTACTCCTCCCAGCCTGTAGAGGGAGCAGATGAGCTCAGCTGCTCTAGTGCAAACATGAGTTGATTTACCTTTAAACTTAAAAAGCTCTGAATGCTGAGAGCTCCGTCATGTCAGCTGAAGACATATAAGCCGATAAATCAGCTCTTCCCTTTAAAGAAACAAACAATGAAATACAGAACGACACATTTCAGACACACACACACTAGTTGAAGCAGCAGAAGAGAGAACATGTTGATGTCTCCGGGCTGCGAAAGTTTCCAGAGTTTGGCGTGTCTGTACATTCAGCGATGAATCGGTGCACTTCAGACACCTGAGGTGTGTCTTGGGTTTGTTGCTGAACACACACACACACACAATGCATTTTATCAGTGGATATTTTCTTTGAATGTGTGTTGTAGTGTATGAACTGTGAACTCACTGTGATGGTATCGTAGGCTCCAGTGATGAGAGCAATGAAGAGCGACAGAACCATGTAGATGAAGAGAGAGATGAAGGTGTAGAGATAAACCTGACTGAAGACCCACACCAGCGTCCCACTTTGCTCCACCACAGAGAACGTTGCAAACATATCGTCACCGTTTATCAGAGAAAACAAACACGCGGACACTGTAGAGAGAGAGCGGAACTGAGATAGAGAGACACACACACACACAGACAGAGAGAGAGAGAGAGAATCAGAAGACCTGGACTGTAAATATTTTGATGGTCAGAATACATAATGATATGGCTCTTATGGTATTGGATTTTACAGCATAATTCCAACATGACGTATATAATTATGAGGTAGGCATGATGTACCTCATATATTTGCAACCCGTTTTAGATCACCTAAAAATAGTTTGTACATATGATATCTTGGTCTGGTGGCTATTTATGAGTTTTGTGTGATACATTAATAAGAATTTATACAAAATGCTGTATGCCTTTGAAAATGAACAAAAAAGCTTATATGGTTAAACCACTACAACCACAAATTTTACTAAAGTGATCATAGATTAAACACTGCATTTGTATAAAACCCGTTGTTTCACCGAAAAAAATCAATACGATTTAAAAAAAAAAAAAAACAAGGTTAATTTCCATAGTTATTGAAAAAATACGATTCTTCCTACAAACGCAGTATAATGCGGTCACGGGTGTATGTTTCTGGAGGCTTAGAATGCTGCTCAACCAATCAGAATTAAGAACCAAACTATCCGTTTTATAAAACACCTCAAACTTGTTTAACAATTGGTTTAATTTTATAATCATAAACACTTTACAGAATTGGACATCACTGACTGACGTGAGCAGAACATTTTAATAAATGTAAATTAATACCCCAATAAAACAACATTTATTTGGTTATAATGATCAGATAAATGTTGCAAATTCGAGTTTTCACATTTAAAAATATTAATCTGTGCTTAAGCGAAGTGAAAACGCAACAATCATAAATCCGTGCACTTTGGTGCGCGCGTCTGATACGTGCGCGCGACGTCTCTCCTCAGCAAAGAACTGCGAGCGACCGTCATTTGAAATGTAACGGTCATTTCGCTTTACCGCATTACACCACATTATTACGCGGTTTATTTTCTTTCTTCCTTTAATACCTGACAGCTGTGAAAGTTAATCTATATATTTCAGTTAATTCCGAAAGATTTGACAACTGAGTGAAACTGAAGAGAAGTGAGGAGATCCCGCTAAACTGCAGTGGTGAGCCTCCAATGTTAGCCTTTTCAGTAAATGTTTATTTAGCTGCTTAATATTCTCTATAATTGTGTTGACGTAATTTATATATTTTGATGTCTGATGCTGAGGTACCCTGTAGTTTGTTATTGAGATGTTATTGCCTACGGTGTTAGACACACAAATTTCAAATGAAAATTAATCGAATAATTGAAACACTGAATCTTTACCAGAATTATTTTTTATATATATAATCATTTAATCCTCCACATTGTGAGGAATGATGTGTTTGACTTCTTTTAATTAAATAGACAAAGAATAATAACACATGATGAAGTGGTGCAGGATAGGTAAAAAAGAGGTAACTCACACATGACATACTTTACCTTGATAATGTTCAAATGATGCACAATACCACAGTAATTCACACATGATGTACTTCACCGTGGTAATTTCATTACATTCTTTAGGGTGGTTATTAACATGACATACTACGTTGTACTATATTCACACATGCTATTATACTTTACAGTGCTAATTCCCACTACGTTTTACTGTGGTAATTCACATTACATACTTCACCGTGGTAATTCACACGAGTCATGACATACTTTACTGTTGTAAGTAATTCACAAATTGTACTTTATGGTGGTAATACACTGTACATAGGTAGTTGATGAATAAATGGTACATATGTCCCATGGTGTGACAGGAAAAATTAAGAAAACAAACGGTTAATATTACACTTTTTTAAGATTAATATTTAGAATATAAACTAGCATAAGAGAGACATATCTTCATTGTTAGTTTTTTCTACATTTTTGCCGTCCGCCATAGGATACATTTGCATATTAGTCTGTCAACTACCCACATACTTTCCCGTAGTAATTTGCATATGAGGTAGGGTACTTAACCGTGGATTTAACTCAGGACATACTTTAGCATGGTAAGGTCCCAGGACGATCCAGCCGCAGAAGCAGTAGCCCATGTAAATAGCTGCAGCACAGCAGCAGAATCTGATCACGTTTGGAAACGCAGCTCGTAGAGTCACAATGAGAATCTGAGAACAGGATTGAGCATGGACTGAGATCAGTTTGAGTTTAGGTGTTCACTCCACACAAATGAGAAGATGCACTGTAAACCCTGATAAGTTAAGATAACTCAAAACATTTGTGGAAACATATTACCTCAAAACTTTTAAGTTGATAAACTCAACGCATAAGAACAGTAAACTCAAAACAATTAATTTTGAATTTCATTATTCCATTTAACATTTACTTGAGTTTCACTTTAAACAATTATCAATGTTGTCATGAAGGAACAACATCCAATTACAGCTGCAGCATTTGACCAATGTAATGCCTTCAGATCAAACAATCAAGATTTGAAATGAATCTGTTTTCCTCCAAAGCAAATGCTCTACTCGTCTGCACAATGGTAACCTCCTAAAATCACCAATGCTACAAAACTCCTTCAATAACAGAATAGAACAGAACACTAAACATTTATAAGCCTCCTTCCGTTGTAATCATGATATAAATACATAAAATAACACTTTATCTCAACATTTACTTCCATCGTCCAGTCTACACAAAGCATGCTGGGAATTGCTCTGACATCATTGAAAGATATAACTAAAATTTTTGAGTTAAGTGATTTCTTATTTTTGTGTCCCTGGAACTTATAATGTAAAAATCGCTTAACACACTTAAGTTGAAAGATAAATTAACTTTTTCACAGTTTTGAGTACAGTTAGAGTAGATTATACCGTTCGGGAATACAGTGTAGTGAACAAGTCACTAATTACATTTTTGCAACTAACATGTCTCATAGTATTTGGTATAAAGCGTCTGGTCAACGAATAAATGTAAATATGTGTTTCACTTACGTTATATTTCTGAAAGAAGCTGAAGTATCGTATCACACCCACCCACACCAGCAGCGTAGAGGTTCCCATTAATATACTGCAAACATCATAGGACGACAGATTCTAAAGAACACACAGAACCACCGATCAGCTCTCGACGTTTCTAAAATTCTGCCGAAGTGTTCAAAGAGAATTGTGGGACCTTGGTTTCTATGGCGATTTTAATGAAGGAAGCGATGATGGTGAGCACATCACTGATGATGAGGAGCAGATACCAGCCATTAATAAACTCCATACGGTCACCCCAACACACCGACCGTCCCAGAGACCGTCTGAAATATCGCACAAACTCCTGCACACAAACACACACAACATCACATGCTGTAGTAAAGCCTGTTTCTGTTCTTCTACCATGTGGATATTCCTCCTGGTGTTTTCTTTCCGGAACCAGAGACGACTTTACATCGAACTAGAGATGTTGTACACCCAAAGAATTACAAGTGGCAATTTTGTATATGTTAATATTTAAATACAAAGTGAGTTTGAAAATGTATATCGTCTCAAACATTGGGTTCATAAGATTTTTGTGGTGTTTTGTTGGAGCTCAGCAGATGTGGAAACTATAAACTTTGTAAAAGAGCTGTGTACAGATTCTTCACAATTAACCTTCGCTGAGGAAAGAATACAGGTACAGAATACAGTTTTTTGGGTGTACCGTCCCTTTAACATGTCCAATCTTACATTTTGCAGGATGATTCCTCGGAGGATGGAGCGTCCACACAACACCAGAGACAGACCACAGACCACCGCCACCAGCAGATCAAACCCCACGCGAGCATAGCTGTCCGCTGCAGAGAGACGGTTGAGAGACAGACAGATAGGACAGAGACACACACAGGTAAGTGAGACAGGTGAGCGAGTAATTACAATAGAGAAAATGTCAATTTTTGAGTGTTTCAAGTGGTCTCACCGTGTCCGGACACATTGGGGTCGCGGCACTCTTTAATTGATGCTTCATTCAGCAAACTGAGCTTAATTTTACCACTGTGAGCCTTATTATCAAACAGAATCTGAATAAACACACACAGCATCATGTGCTTTAAAAAGATGTCATGTAAGGGATCATATACAGGCAGCCGGTTGTTATGGCAGAAATAAACCCTGACAGTGAGATCGTGAAGCGGAGGGTCTTGTGTCTCACTGAAGGGGCTTATTTCGCGATAACAACCGGCTGCTTGTGCTTTATCCCGCTTATTACACGCCTACTTGCCACATGAGAAAAAAACTGGACATGAATGTGAATCTGAAATATTTTATTAGCTCATTTTTACCGAATGCAGACCTTCTGTGAGGAAAAGCCGTTTAGTTTCGGTTTTAAGGTAAGAAACGACGTTCAAACGTCACAAACAGACAATTTGGTTTAATCGTTTGTAAATATAATGTCATATATGCTATTAAAAAACATATTTATATTTAATTTGTCAAAAAACCTATCAAAATGATTTGCTGCATCCAGGTTACTGTGTGTTATCTGGGAATAATGAACCTGCAAATGTCGCAACTGGCCAATCAGAATCAAGCATTCCAACGAGCCGTGTAATAAAACATTTTAATCAATTTATTTCATTATTAAAGGATCCATTCATGTAAAAAGTTCAAAACAGCAGCATTATTATATTACATGAAGTCATCTATCAAAACGTTTGTGTTGTATTGACAGTCTTTATGTGATAACATTGAAAACCGCGTCCCATTGTCTTATGTTCACTTCTGCATATTTAAATGTAAATTGTGTGCTATGGTTCCATACACAGAAACACAAATGAGACTTTTGAACCTGATTCTCACACAAAGCTTGTCCTGTATGACATCAGAAAAATTGAAGATGATCAAATGACGAAATTGCTGTCATACCGTGATGGAGAAGGTGTAACAGTCTGGAATCTCATTGTTGATGATTGTCTGAATGTTTATTGCCTTTAGCCGAAACTGTATGGTAACATTAATCAATCTGTAGAGAGAGAGAGAAATGCATACTTATAAAAGAGCATGTATAATAACTTGTATTGACACACATCGGAGTTTAAAAAGTTAGCAGTTAGCAGCGCGTGTTCCTCATTTCATGAGTGGCTTTGGATAAAAGTGTCTGCAAAATGTGTGAGAGGTTAAAAAAACTCTTACATGGAAAAATGACGAATGAAGTATATAATGTGCTTTTGTTTTAGCGTGAAGTTTGGGTCAACATAATTAACTTTTATTTTGATGAAATTAACATTCAATCAATGAAAGTCATCATTTCTACAGTGTGTGTGTGTCTTACTTTTGGAATTTGAGGGTGATGTTCTTGTAGTCATTTTGCTGTGGAGATGAGACGTCTAGAGGTGGATTCACTCCAAAACAATCTAAACTCACACACACCAGACAGAATCAAACTCGCACTCAGATCATTTACAACACGTCTGATCATGAGTTTGTGTTACTGAGCAACACATCAAACACAAGACAAATAATTCAACGCAACGTCTGGAAAGACATATGGACAGAACAATCCATCGGTCTGGACTTAAAGAGGATGTTTGGTCGGGATTAAAGAAATATTTTCTATAGGCCCGGTTTCACAGACAGGGTTTAGTTTAAACCCGGACTAACCCTTAGTGAAATTAGGATATTTAAACTACTTTTATAAAAATGCCCTAGTAATGCCCTAGGTGTGCATCTTGAGACAAAACAATGGCGCTGACATACTTTAAGATGTTTTAGGCTGCTCAAACATTCATTTTAGTCTGGGATTAGCCCTACGCCTTGTCTGTGAAACCGGGCATTAATGTAGTGAGGTAGTTACAGTGGCAGCAAACAAATCTGTGCTCAAGAAGCAAAGGCTGTTTACCATGAACCTCATTTTAGCCAGAATCTAAGCCATGCTGCAGGCATTCTTCACTGAGATGGCAATCCCAGAATGCATTGCACTGGCCTACCAATTTCTGTGCTATTTCAGCCCACCTGTGATGACACTAGGGTCAATGTCAAACGTGTCATTGACTGGGTCAATGCTGCCTCTCCTGTAGTACCGCTGGCACAGATAGAGGGCGCTGCCGTTTAAGCCCACACCTGGAACATACGCGTACCTGCCTACTGATGTCTGTGGTAGAGCCAGATACTGAGAGAGAGAGACAGAGAGAAAAGATTTAGCAGCTATATTCAAAAGCACGCTAATTTAGCAATCTGATTATTTATTAAATACACATGCAGCATGTTACAGAACACACTGCAATTTATTTTTGTTACAGTACTATTCTGTTGTATACTACTGCACTGTAGCATTACCATAATCACTATTTTATAGCAAATCTCAATTGCTGTGCTTAAAAAGTCGGTTTAGATAAAAACTCTTTCAACACCCCTCTGGGTCTGATGTCCTAATGTTACCAACATCTTCCGTTTAGGCAAGAGTGTTACTCAAACCAACACTCATTTTAACACGCACTAAAGTATATTACATCAACTAACTACAAGAGTTAAAGAAATATTGTAATAGCTGATTCATGTTCACTTAAACACATGTACGGGCCCTGGGCTCTATTCCCTACACACTCCAGAGCGCAGAGACTCACAATATTGCTGTTTGGATCACACTGTCATTTTCTCATTATCTGGGATGACCCTTTGTGTGGTGAAGTGCCATTACAAGACGCAGAAGTGTTGCTTAAAATTCAGCCTCCGTTATGATCTGTGCTGCACAATAATCTTCGTGCGCTTCTCAGCACTGTGTGATACATTGTGTACTTGTTATTCATGGGTTCATCAGACAGCACTTTTATCTGAAGCTGTTGGGAATTCTCATACATGTCTCATGAGGTCAGTACCTGCTCGAGAGCGAAATCAATGTGCTCACGAACGGCTTTCTGCGTGTGGACACACAACGGTTCCTCGGAACCATCCACATAGTCTTTCAGGAACAGATGCTTGAAGGCGTCGGTGTTGTCTTCTTTAAAAGCGACCACCATCTGATTACTGAGACCAAACATCACCAGCTGAAAGAGAGAGAACGACGTAAGAAACTATTTCAACACAACAACAATCCCGATGAAATAACGGCTGGGTGTGATGTTTAGATACCTGTACGGTAACCATGACGATCTTCAGCAGCTGAAGGACAAGCTTGAAGGGTTTGCGGCCTTTGGCGTGATATTTATCGCATGGACTCATGAAGAAATACTTCAGCTTCCTCCTCAGGGCCTCCTCTTCCTCCTGTTGATGTGACCCCGACACATCAAGGGTCGGTGGGCTACCGTTGAGGTCACTGGACCCGTAGCCCGTGACAGAGGTCAGCAGTCTGTCCTTCTCTGCAGAACATGTCTCAGTGGGTTAATTAATAAAACATCATTTTACTGTAGTAACAAGAACTGTGACTTACCTACAATCTTAATAAACATACAACGGACAACAATATCATTACGATTTTGTTTGGTGTATCGTGGAATGCGTTCTTCATACCACAGTATGCTTCTGTAACCATGGTAACATTTTTGTAATTTATCTAATTGTTCAATCAACTGGTTTGAGGCTCGTACATAGAATATCATTTGTGTCTTCTGCGAAAAACGTAACAATTATGGTTGATAACAGACAGACAAACGAATAAACACACACACACTTAGTACACACAACCGTCATGAAACACAATTCAACAAAACAAAACGGATTAATGGCAAAATACAACAACGTCAAACCTGTGCTTTGCGCTGAAGAACTGTCCATTTCACGATCATCGATGAACCGTATTAACAGTTATCAATCAAAACATCTCAATAATATGATGGATGGGCTGAAAAACAACAAATACGCAGATGAATCTCATCGCTGCGGTTTACACATGAGCAGACACAAACGCAAAAAATAAGCCACTCCCACAACAACCGCGCTGTCAAAATAAAGGTCCCACAGACACTAGCCAGAATCTGGGCGGCTGTGTCCAAAATCGCACCCAATAAGGTCATTCAATTTTCAAGACCTTGTGCAACAAAGTAGTAATAAAATGTGGTGTAAGGTTAATGTAAAAATATGTTATAACTTACGACTGGTATATAAAATGCACTGTAGGTGTCGATGAATTGTTCAGGCTGTACTTTGTTTTGAGGGTGTGCAGATGATTCAACACTCCCTACACTTGAATCAGCGAATGAATACGAGTGAATTACGTGAGCAGCGGCTGAGCGCCATCTTGTGCTGAGACGCGGGATTTTTTCGAGCGCGTGAGTCGAAGAAGATGTACTTTAGACATACATGATCGAGTTCGTACTACAATCATGCAAGAAATTGTTTGATCTGTTGAAAAATGCAAATGCGTTAAAGGTGGAAGATATTTTGTCAATGGTGGTCATGGGCACCCCTGGTCACCCTTTGCTCCTGTCCTTGAGTAAACAGTGATAATAGATGCAAAATTATGCGTTTACATGTAGAATAACGGTTTACACGAGTGTTTCTTCAGCATAACAAAAGGTCACGCGACACACACGACCCAGAAAACACACAACAAGCTAACGATGGCTTCACAAATAAAAGTTAAACTAGTGAAATAAGAACTACATATAATATGTTTTTTAATATAAATAAAAGAAACAAAAAAAATGTTTCGTGGAGAATGTCACATTATTAATACTTTCATTATTAATCATTTGCTGCAGGTCGGTAAACGCTCGGCAAAATGCAAGACATTTTTTCCTAAAATTGTCCTACAGAATTAAAGATGAATTTGCAGCTGAGTCACGTGATGTACTGGGCTGAGCCATCTCTTCACTCCAGTCCAGAGAGTGGCAGTAATGCACCTCAAGCCGGTTTACTGATCCTCATTAAACAGCAGCAGAAGAAGAAGACGACACCGCGTGCGTGAGCAGACGCGTGTGATCACTTCAGCGTTCAGCGGTATGTGTGTTCTATTGACTGCCTGATTTAACAGATTGATGTTTTATATGCGCAGACTTAAGATGTATATTTCAGAGCTTTGGTGGAGGGATATGTTGCGTAGTGATTAACCTAAATTTCCATTTTGAGATTTCAGAAGAGTTTGTAGCGCGAGATATATATCGTATCAGGATTGGCTTGTTTATGACAAACGCTTTAAAAAAAAAAACTAAACTTACGAAATGTATTCATTGATTCAAACAGCTAAAGCACATAATAAAATGCTTCAGTTGCAGTTATTTGCATTAATATAAATTGTGATATATCTACAAGCCCAATATTGGGGACTAACCAATGTTGTGTGTGTGTGTGTGTGTGTGTGTGTGTGTGTGTGTGTGTGTGTGTGTGTGTGTGTGTGTGTGTGTGATCTTTGTTCATTGCGGTTATTGATAACTTGTATATTTTATCATTACAGGCTCAATTTGAATTTCATTCATCCCCACAGTGAAGGTAAACCCCCTGCTTTTTGGGTATAAACATTATAGTTGATTATTATGGAGAGAGGTTGAGAACGTCAGCATTATGGGATGGATTAAGTGTGCACACCGCTAGAACCCTGCGTTGTGTGTTGTACAGTGTTGGGCGTAGGACGTGTGCTACATTACTGCAGGGTTTAAATGAACTCTTCTCTCTGAACTCGTGAGAGGAGAGACACTTTACATCCTGCTACAGTTGTATTATTCATCTACAGTGTTAGATTAAAGTCACCATGAAACGGAAGGTGCGATTTACTTGTTTTCCGCATCGCGGCGTCTGAAATTGGTTGGGTGGGGCTGTGTTTTGCCCTTCCTTTTTTGGTTGTTTTGTTGTAAGTTGGGCCTGGAGGGGAGGGCTAAAAATGCCTGGCCATTGGATAGTGAGTATAGTCCTACCTCTTTTTTGTTGCTTGCCACATGTTGAAAAGTTGTTGAGAAGGGAAGACGAGCTTAATGTTTTTGATTAAAGATTACAAGTGTAAATGTATAAAAAATAATGGTGTGCACAGATAAATCATTTATAATAATCACTCTGAAAAAATGTAACATTTTCCTATTTGATTTCATGGTGACTTTAAGAATGGTTATATGTGAGATTCATGTAGGTGTGTGTTTCATTCATTTCTTTCTCTACATGCAGGGCGGTGGAGTGCAGATGGAGAGGGCGTTAAATGGTTTGATGTAAATGTTGACCTGCAAACAAATGGACGCCTGTGAAAGTCAAAGACGCACGTTCTCACTTCACTGAAACTGCAGAAGATTGAAGAGATAAATTACAGAGCAGATTTTGAGTTCGTCTTACCCACTTATTTCAAACCATTTGTGTTTACTATATGTATTAGTTGTTTGATAAAATAAAGTTGTTCTACAATTTCTGTGTTATTTTGATTTTTTTTCCTCAGAGTTATGTAAGGGAGCAGTTTTATCTAAATGTTTTTAAATCAACATTTATTCACTTCAAAACTTAACTCTGCGAAACCCTTTTTAAAAAAAAATTTATTCAACAAGTGTGTAAAGTGTTTAGCTGAAGTATAAAACACAATCTCTACATTTACATGTTAAGTAGTTTATTTGGTGTTTTAATTATTTCCATAAAATGAACAGACTTTTTTAAGGGGTACTATAGAACTGAACCAAGATTTAAGCTACTAACAACATAAAACCTCATTTTAAGGATTTTGGTTGTTTCATTAGTTCATCTTGGTCTTTTACTGGTTATAATACAAGAAGCATTTGAGACTGTAAAACCTGTTTTTTTACAGTTTGCAGACATTTTGTAGTGTTACAAACAGCTGTTAATAAAGATCCAACCTTCTGCTGATGATCTTGATTTGTTTCTCTCAGTGTTAATAGAGCTGTTGAAAAACCTCATTGTTCCAGGATGAGAGTTCTCTTTTCACCTCATTCATTATGATAATATCTTAAACTCTCATGTAAATTGACACAGAATCGATGTGTGAATAGGCTGCGACAAAATGCAGGATTTGACATTCACTTTAAAATCTAAAAAATGTAAATTTGAGACGAAATTCAGCTACATGACAAGTTGGTCAACAATTAAATGTAGAGTTTTTTTATTTGCTTTGCAACAGTCTTAATGAAAACAGAGTTCACTTCGATGAACACCAGTCACATTTTTTGGAAGTGCATAACCACTTTGCGATCAAATAGATGGGATCCTTGACTATAATAATAATAACATACAGTCTATCTCTATACAGTGAGAGTTGTGCATCTTGAGACACAACAATGGCACCAGTTTATTTTAAGATAGGTCAGAGAATATGTTTTCAGTTAAGACTGCTCTAACATGCCTTGTCTGGGAAACCGCCCCAAAATGTCGCTTTCTATTTGAACTGGAGTCATGAATGATGTAAAGCACCTCCTGTGACTTTAAGAAACATGACGTCACACTCTTCATGCTTCAGTGTCGTGAGGACGCGCTTCTGTGTGCACGTGCAGAAAGTTCGTCAGAGTTGTGATTTTCATACACAAGTGAGTGATGTTAGTTGAATAATTCACTTTAAGTGTTTTAGTGTTTATATGTTGATGTTTAAATGTGTCGTTTTATATTTTCACTCGTGTTTGCTCTATTGTTAGCTGTAGCATCTTTAGCTAACGGGACGGTCACGGTTCAAGTAATAAAATGCACACAGGATGAAATTTGGCTAACCGTTAATTTTCTATTAAATAATTGCATTTATGGTGATTAATTGTCTGTTTAAGGCTTTGACAATTATAACGATTAATTACAAATAATTTATTCAATAAATAAAATACAGATACATTAAGAAATGTGAATATTATGTTAATAACATAGTGAAATTGAATGATCGTGTTCCTCGATAATTAAACCGTGACCTTGGTATGTACAATGCTTTAAAATTGACACATGAATGAAATAATTAACTTTTAACTCATGAAAGATCAAAGATGATTTGCTTAGTTTCATTGTTTTTTTTTTTTTTACATATCTTTAGTCATGTCTAAAAGTACTAATGTGAAAAATTTGATATGCACAGCGCTTGCTAGTACTTTGATTAGAACTGTGACCCTGCATTTGAAAACCCAGATAAAGTTGTTGTTTTCACTGTTTTCTAAAAATAATTCAACATAGTTGTTTGGTTTTGGTTCCCCACACGAATAAATGAAACCTATTGTATGCAAGGCCATGGAGAGAAGGGGGCCGAGTCCGACATTATTTGTCTGTTAGGTTATAAACAGACCCTAGACACACCTGCTTGCAGATACCTTGTCATACCTTATTTGGTCATAAGATGAAACCTAAACATATTTCGCTTGCAGCTGCTCTTGTGTTCTTTTTCTGTACCTAATATAAAGGGCTGCCTGTGTGGAAACAAACGAGTGAGAAAGCAAATACACCCCTGTTGGTCTCTTACTCCCAGAGCTCTGCTGAGACTATTCTCTCACAACGTCCAACCCATTTATGAATTTGGTCTGATTATTTGAGGAACATAGAGTTCGAAAGGAACCGTGATCCAAACACAGAAAGAAACCTTTAACAAGAGTGTAAAGCACATTCTGTGAAAATATAACCTTGATATCTTTAATATTGTCTGAAAATCTCAAAGATTGAAATGATAGTGAAATTAATAGGTGAAATCAAACTTTGATGCTCGTTACCTCATAATTAGATTTTTCGACTTTAGCCTGGTTTTCACAGGCAGGGTCACAAATGTCTGATTTCATGTTCATTATTACTATATATCTGTATACTACAGTAAATACCTAAATGTTACAATGCAAAATTGGAAAGGTGCTATATCAACGTGACTGTTAAAGTAAATAGACTTTATCTGTGTTCTTCTTGACTCTTGGTCTTATCTTACAAAATGAGCCCTTAAGGGGCCTTGTCAATGTCCATTAGTGTGGGGAACTAAATAATCTAACAGTGACATTTGCCACTTAATTGGTATGTTTTGCACAGATGTAAAACTGGTAGAGTTTTATCCATATTCATTTTGTTTGTTTCAGATATGATGGAAGTGAATAAGGAGAGTCAAGCTGAAGTGAATGATACTGATGGGAAACATCAGAATGTGAAAACAATACAGAAATCTAAAGAGAAACCATTTGCATGTCATCAATGTGAAAAGAGTTTCACATGTAAAAGTGTCCTCAACGCACACATGAAAATTCACACCGGAGAGAAACCTCACGAATGCCAACAGTGTGGAAAGAGTTTTACAAGGAAAGGTGACCATAAGAAACACATGATAACTCACACCGGAGAGAAACCATTTACATGCCAACAGTGTGGGAAGAGTTTCAGACAGGGCCATCACCTTGAGAGTCACATGAGGATTCACACCGGAGAGAAACCATTTTCATGTCATCAGTGTGGAAAGAGTTTTACAGATAAAACTGGCCTCAACACACACGTGAGAATTCACACTGGAGAGAAACCATTCACGTGCCATCAGTGTGGAAAGAGTTTTACCAGCGCTAGTAATCTTAAGAGACACATAAAATTTTTTCACACCGGAGAGAAACCTCACGCATGCCAACAGTGTGGGAATAGTTTTACAAATACATGTGACCTTAAGAGACACATGAGAATTCACACCGGAGAGAAACCGTTTACATGCCAACAGTGTGGAAACAGTTTCAGACATGTGAGTCACCTCAAGAGACACATGAGAATTCACACTGGAGAGAAACCGTTCATGTGTCAAGAGTGTGGAAAGAGTTATACATGTAAAGTTGCCTTTGAGATTCACATGCGAATTCACACCGGAGAGAAACCATTTACGTGTCATGAGTGTGGAAGGTGTTTCACAGGTAAAGCTGTCCATAACATACATATGAGACTTCACACGGGAGAGAAACCATTCACGTGCCTTCAGTGCGGAAAGAGTTTTGCAAACCCAAGTAACCTTAAGACACACATGAGAATTCACACAGGACATAAACCTCACGCATGCCTTCAGTGCGGAAAGACTTTTAGAACCTCAAGTGACCTTAAGAGACACATGAGACTTCACACTGGAGAGAAACCGTTCCCGTGTCATCAGTGTGAAAAGTGTTTTTCAGATAGAGAGAATCTTAAGAAGCATTTGCGAACTCACACTGGAGAGAAACCATTTAAATGTCAACAGTGTGAAAAGAGTTTCAGATGTAAAAGTGGCCTCAACACACACAAGAGAATTCACACCGGAGAGAAACCTCACGCATGCCAACAGTGTGGAAAGAGTTTCAGAAGCTCAGGTGACCTTAAGACACACATGAGAATTCACACAGGAGAAAAACCATTTACGTGCCTTCAGTGTGGAACGAGTTTTAGATATAAGCGCAGCTTCAAAATACACCTGTGCTCAAACTTTCAAGAGGAGACACTTTATTGATCAGTTCTGTTGAAAGTTCATTTCAGCATCACATCTCAAGACTCACCTGAGTAAACATGAAGTTTGTGCTTTGGTGAAACATCTCCCCTTTGGTGAAAATCACCGTTTAAATGTGGTTTATAATTCTGTGCAGCGTTTTCAATATGCTGTAAAACAAGCCCAGTGCAAATTCTTCAGTCAACATCATTGCCCAACATTTTCTCAATGAAACTGAAGTTTACTATAAAAACTCTGGCCGTTTCTCAATTCCAAGAACGCGAAGAACGGACTTGTATTCTCGTGGAGACCGATCTCGTGAGACCGCTTCGGAAGAATGAACTTGAATGGACACGCCGCAATGACTTCTGGGACTTCACGCGGGTTCCGTATGCGTGCAAAGCTGCATTAGATCCATCCTTGGTATCGAGAACACATCTGGGTACATTCATGCGTTATCTGTTCTTGAGTATTGGAACTGGACTTCGACAGTTATTGATGACGTAGAGCGAGAACACAAGGACAAAAGACCGCTGAAGAACGGATATTGAGAAACGGCCTCTGTGTCTGTCTAAGTCACAAACTACAGAGTGACTGGGTGGAGGTGAGGACTAATTTTCACATTCATGGACAACACAAATATTTTTTCAAGAGACTTCTTCTTTCTTTCAAAGTAAAACCACTACAAACACTTCAAAATAAAAAGAAAGCAATTGACTTCAGGTTTGGTCCAAGACCAAAACAATAAACAAATTATTGGTGGCAACAATATTGCTTTGCGAGTGATATTTTTGCAAGGATTGACAATGGAGACAATATGTTATGTAAATGTTATGCAGGATTGTGACAGTCTGTTACGACCAGCTTGTTATTAAGCCGCAACATAAAAGAGGGATCAGACACAGAAAAACTCTATACAAATTAGTTTATTTAATTAAAGTAATAAAGCAACAAATCAGTAATAATGATAAACATAAGTCTAGGGTTAAATAAGAAATCAGGAAAAGACCTTACATGTTCAAGGAAGAGCCACTCCTGAGAAAACCTCTCAGAGAGTGCGTTCTCCAGTTAACAGATAACACACTTAAATATGATACCAATTAACAATTAATATGTGAAAGACCAATCAGGAACTGCCACATTCTGCCCAATAGGATAGAGAAGAAAAACTCAGGGTCATAACACAGTCCCAGTGTTTTGTGTGGAAGCACATGGCCATTGTTAAATTGTTATGGTGGCCATGTGCAGTCCTGTGTCCTGACCCCGCCCCCTCGTTTAGCTTCCCACCTGTAATTATCCCCTCCAACTGCCTAGTGTTATTATCCCATGTTAGTTCCCCTATTTAATGCCCCTGTGTTTGCTGTCCTGTGCGGTTTCGTTTGGTTTGCTTTGCCTAGTTAACCATACTTACCTTGTGTCCTAGGTTTTTGAATCCCCAGTCAAGTCTTGTTCCTGTAAAGTGTTTAGTTTAGTTATCCTGTCTCTCTTGTTTTTTGCCAACCCCCCTGGGGGAAGTCTTTGTCTAAAGTTCTTTATGTTATGTCTTGCCCCATCGTGGGTCTGTATTAAAGCTTGAGTTTTGCACCCGCCGCCTGCTTTTGGGTTCTCCTTCTTGGCCGTCCCTGACAACAATATTGCAAGAGTTTGAAAGTTCCCAAGATGCATTGCAGCATGTTTACATTTACAATGAGTGATTTAGCAGACGCTTTTATCCAAAGCATCTTACAGACGAGGGAAACAATGGAAGCAATTGGGACAACATAAGGACAACAAAAAGCATAAGTGCAATAAACGAAAATTGGTCTCACAAAGCCTATCACAGTATACAGAGCTAAGGGTGTTTTTTTTTTGTTTTTTTTTTGAAAGAGTAGAAGAGAGATAGAAGTCAGAACTGATCGGTCAGGTGTTGACGTAAGAGATGTGTTTTCAGACGGTTCTTAAAGATGGCCACAGAATCTGCTGATCTTGTAGCAGCGGGCAGATCATTCCACAAATGTGGAACCGATCCAGAGAAGGTACGTGAGAGAGATCTTTTACCTTTTTGGGATGGCACCACAAGATGTCGTTCGTTTGCAGAGCGAAGGGATCTGGCGGGTATATAAGTATGCATATATGTTCAGTTCTGTGTTTCTTATTTGTTTTTCTTTTAAAGATTAGAGTTTTAGTTCTTGCTGGCTTAATATATGCTTTAATGTTGTTACTGTTATGAATGATGGTTTTTGATTATTACCATGTTGAGCTTTGTGTGTTCAAAGTTGAGGTGTAAGTGCATGACACAACGGCACAACCGGTATAAATGTACTCAACACAAACTGTTACAGTTATTTGATTAAAATGTTGGTCTGTCTGAGGGAGAAAACATGCATAATTGTAGTAAAAGACAAATAAATAAGTTAATTTTTAAATAACCAATCTATTTTCTCTGTTTATGTTCAGCCAACAAAAAATATTTTGTTCTGTTGTTCATTGGGTAAACTTGACTTTTACAGTGTGTCACTATGCCCATTTTCTAAAAAAAACTGTTTACAAACAAATTGTGACATTTGACGTATCTACAGTATATGGATTTTCTAAAAATAAACAGAAAAAGATTGTGTTGACATTTTAGAAATTTAATCGACAAATTCCATCAGCTATATTGCTAAACATTTGGAAGAGCTAAACCTTGTTCCGCAAAACAACCTGTGGATGGAAACATGGCTATTGACTACATTAATTTGTTTACAGTTATTAATGCTAATAAACATCTCATGAAGAAATGAACTCCCCAGAATACCCTCATTCTGTTCAACAAATGTTCAACATCCAGGAAAGCTAGAATATTGTTTCGTTTCAAAATTATCGAATGTAAATGTTTAAATGAACTCTTGTCTCTGAACTGATAAGAGGACAAGTGCTTTAGTTGTATTATTCATCTACAGTGTTAGATTACAGCTGGTTATATGTGAGATTCATGTAGGTGTGTGTTTCATTCATTTCTTTCTCTACATGCAGGGCGGTGGAGTGCAGATGGAGAGAGCGTTAAATGGTTTGATGTAAATGTTGACCTGCAAACAAATGGACGCCTGTGAAAGTCAAAGACGCACGTTCTCACTTCACTGAAACTGCAGAAGATTGAAGAGATAATTCACAGCAGAGATTTTGAGTTTGTCTAACCCAATTTAGTGATAAAATAAAGTTTTTCTAGAAATATCTGTGAATTTATTTTGAGTTATTGAATTATTTATTCTGAAACATTTCTTTCAGTTATTGAACAAAAGTTAAATGTAGAGAACAGTTTTTATGAAAATGTTATTAATAAAATTTGACGGTTATTCACTTCTATATCTGCAATAATTTCTTCTATTTTAATTTGATTCATTCAACAAGTGTTCATAGTCTTGTTATATAATAAATGAGCTGAGGGATAAAAACACGTTTTCATTTTTAAGTTTGAACTCTATAATATAAACAATAAACAATTTTCCTTTTTTCAAATTAAACCTCTATAATCAATGTTCTTGTGTAAATAAGACATCCTGTTATGTAGTTTAGTTGGTGTTGTACTAGTTCAATACAATAAATAGAACTATATATATAATTGTTGATGGGTTGACAAAGAACCAAACCCAGATTTAGATGCTAACAATTTACACCAAATTAAAACTAATTCTAAGTATCATTTAGTTTCATTCAACAATTAATTTTGACTTTTCATTCTCTGTCTCCTGTAGCTCAGTGGAAAAATACAAGAAGCCTTTGGGAAAGTAAAACGTGTTTTTTTTTACTTTTCCGGGACATTTTTGTGTTAACGGAGCTTTCAGCCTCCTGCTGATGATCTTGATTTGTTTCTCACATCAGTGTTAATAGAGCTGTTGAGAAACCTCATTGTTCCAGGATGAGAGTTCTCTTTTCACCTCATTCATTATGGTAATATCTTAAGCTCTCATGTAAATTGACACACAGAATAAATGTTTGTGTTTGAATAGACTGTGACAAAATGCAGGATTTGATATTCATTTCAAAATATAAATAAATATGTATTTTTAAAAAACGGTTTCAGCTATAAGTTAGTTGACCCTCCAAATGTTAAAAAGGCTTTTGATTTGTTTAGTCATGAATGATGTAAAGCGCCTTCTGTGACTTTAAGAAACATGACGTCACACTCTTCATGCTTCAGTGTCGTGAGGACGCGCTTCTGTGTGCACGTGCAGAAAGTTCGTCAGAGTTGTGATTTTCATACACAAGTGAGTGATGTTAGTTGAATAATTCACTTTAAGTGTTTTAGTGTTTATATGTTGATGTTTAAATGTGTCGTTTTATATTTTCACTCGTGTTTGCTCTATTGTTAGCTGTAGCATCTTTAGCTAACGGGACGATGATAAAACCGGTTAAAGTAATAAAATGATGCTCACACAGTGATTCTTGAGTAGAATAATTCGGTTAATGTGTAATAATGTGTCATATTAAACTCAGATGTGTAATATTAAACTGGGATACAATTGTTTAATGTAGAACTGAGTTCTTATGCTTATTCTCACAGTATATAATGATGATTAGCATTAAACTCGTGTGACAGAAATCCATCAGTGTGAGGTTATTTCTCTGATTGTGTCAGTAATATAAAGTTATTTCATGTCTTCTGTCTATGTAGTAAATAACATCAGTCATAGTAAAGAACTAGTGTAATGTAAGATGACATGACTAAAATAACTGCCATGTTTATATCAGTCAATGCTTTTATACATGAACTGTGTTATTTGTGTCTTTATTAATTTCACATGAATTCTGCTTTTGTTCAGAATCACAACGACTTGAGTGTCATCACGATCTGGTCTATTAAAGATTCCTTCAGTTCTGAACGGAGGCTTTGTGAGCGCTCACTATCCACCAGAGCTTCACAGTCTAGTTTACACCAAAGAAATAAACAGGTGAATATTGATCTGAACAATAAAAGCCTGAAACACATGACTCCAGTATGAATGTTTTACTGACAATTCACCCGTTCACACCCGACAGTGATTGACACCTTCAGTAAAGCTCCTCCTACAGCAATCCACCAATAAATGTGAGAGACAAACAAGCAGAACATCACTTCAGGAGTTCTTCATACTGTTGTTGGAGGAAGAGAAGCTTGAGAACACGAGAGATCCAGAACTATACAGAATGGAAAATGAAGATACTGAGGAACAAAGAGGTTGGTGTCTGTTTTTAATCCTTATTATTGACAGCTGAGGAATAATACAGCTTTCATTTAATGAATTACTGGCTGTAGTTCAATCATAAAAACAGAAGATTAGCATTGAGGAAACACAGGGAGGAGTGCACTGAAATACATGATATGGTAATAACTTTATATATCCAAAACCTGAAAAAGATTCCTTGAGAATTAAACTTTGGAAATGTTTCCACTTAATTTGTTTGTTTTGGTCAATTGTAAAACATTTGGAAATTAATAATTACTTAATTTAATTACTTATGTGTAATTAATTACACATAATCAGGACATATAAAGCGATCTAGCATAAGATTCCGGTTGGATTCAATATTGATGGCACAGCATTGCTTTTTAATCTCAGTCTCTCTGCAAATCCAGCATCGACATGTGCCTTGTGTACAAAGGAATCCATGGTGAAATGAAGCGAACAAGCACTCATTGTTTTACCCACGTGAGCTGGAAAGTCTTTAAAAATAAACTTCAACCACGCATTCCTAAGATCAGAATCCGAAGGAAGCGACCGTGTTCTTCCACAACCAGGCGCTGCACAATATGTGATTCTTGCGTAAAATCGGTTAATGTGTAATGTTAAACTTGGATGCAGTTGTTTATTGTCGAATTAAGTTCTTTATGCTTATTCTTAAGTTTTATCAAAAGTCTGATTTTTGTATCTAACACATCTGTTAGGAGCTATTCAAAGTTTCAACAACATTGTTGCTTGTGGTATTGTAACTGGACTGCATGAAACTCCCGTTATAATAAATGAGTCTGACTGGTCGTATCTGCTGCAACAAAACTCTTCTATGCCGGTGACTCATGTCTGATTGGTCGCTACGTTCATGCGCTGTGTATTATTGGTTGTGATGCTTAGCGCTGCGAACACAAACAAATTCTTGATGCACCGTGATCGGATGTGAACGTAATGTTGTAACGAACACGTTTCGTTCATCTTCACATTTAATTTGGCTCGTCCATTAATTGCATAAAGCGGGACGAGTTATCTCTTATTTCTCATCTTGGGAAATGCAAGGTGTGACGTGTGAGCGTGTCTCACGGTGAGTGATTGAGACTTGAGAGCCCTGATATAGGCTAATGGTTAGCATTAAACTCAGGTGACAAAAATTCATCAGTTTGAGGTTATTTCTATGGTTATGTCAGTATGATCGAGTTACTTCATGTCTTTTATTTTCATTAAAGAGCTGCTCGGATGCTATTTTCTTTTTTAACCCCTTTTAGTGTGTAACGTTGCTGTTTGGGCATAAAAAAGATCTGCAAAGTCATAAAGCTCAAAATCAACTCTAAAGGGAGATATTCTCCTTAACAGAAATCACTTTCCAGAAACGCCTGAGCTCTGGAATATCAGTTACTTCCGTGACATGTCACACATTTGAATAATGCCCGCCCACTGGCTGATTAGATCCGCCCTCAAATTAACGTGCAGCAGGGCTCCACTGGAATCCAATGCAAGCGGAATCAAATACAATCTCACCAGCTCACTCACTCAACTCAACTCAACTTTATTTATATAGTGCTTTTTACAATTTTCATTGTTACAAAGCAGCTGTACATAAGACATATTGACTATGAGCAAAACAATTAAAGTTGTACCTGTAAAAACAAGAAAAAGTTGAACACAGAAGACAGACACACCCACATACAAAACACTCCACACACACAATATGCACACGTACTAACACACATAAACATAGACACACACACACGGACGCGCACACACACACACACACGTACACAGACAAGTACGTGCACACACACACACGCTCAGTGAGAGCACACATTTAGGATAAAGGAGAGAGAAGCACATGTCAAATATAACAGACTACAAATTCCTATATGCAATATTAATTAAGTAAAACTTTAAGATTCTAAAGCAGCCCCCCCGGTCAGGCAAATAGTGCAAAAACAGTATGCAAACGGTGGCGAGGAACCCAAAACTCTACTCGAGAAAAAAAACCTCAGGAGAACCCAGGCCCAACCAGGGGATTCCAGTTCCCCTCTGGCAAAAGCTGCTGCCTCTGCACAAGCTCCAGAGAACTTGCACAACAAGGCTAAATAAAATAAATAAACTTAATAATAAAATAAATTATAGTTTAAGATTATCATTAATAATCTAATAGCATTTGAAATTTTGTGGTGAAGACATGTCAAGAGACCGCGTCCTTCTTTATCCAGCTCTATCATCTCAGCTCTTGTCAGGTCCCCACTTCCCATTCTCCGCTCTACCATCAGGTCAGGCCATGAACTGCATCCTGCTCGCTGTGGTAACCTTGGAACAATGAGACAAGACTGGCTGAGAGTAGAGTACTGTTCTGTACTCTTTGATGCAACAAGTACATCAGTTGTGTTTTTGGTTCCGGTTGATCTAACTAATGCAGCCTAAACCCTCTGAAGATTTATATTATGGAAGAGTAGTGTATGCAAGATTAAAAAGATGCGTCTTTAGTCTAGATTTAAACTGACAGAGTGTGTCTGCCTCCCGGACAGTGCAGGGAAGACTATTCCAAAGTTTAGGCGCTAGATAGGAAAAGGATCTACCACCTGCACTTGATTTTGAAATTCTAGGTATTACCAACTGACAGGACGCCTGAGAGCGTAATGCACGTGAAGGACTGTAATACAAAAGGAGTTCATTCAAGTACTGAGGAGCTAAACCATGTAAGGCTTTATAGGTAATAAGCAAGATTTTAAAGTTAACGCGATGCTTTATAGGTAACCAGTGCAAGGTTGACAGAACCGGGCTAATATGTTCATACTTTTTTGTACGTGTAAGAACTCGAGCTGCCGCGTTTTGGACCAATTGGAGTTTTTGTAATAAGCCTGCAGGGCAACCACCTAACAGTGCATTACAGTAATCTAGTCTTGATGTCATGAATGCATGAATTAACTTCTCTGCATCTGACATTGACAGCATATGACGTAGTTTAGATATATTCTTAAGATGGAAAAACACAATTTTACAGGTGTTGGCGACGTGGCTCTCAAATGACAGATTACTATCGAATAGAACGCCAAGATTCTTTGCTGACGACTCAACATATAAACTCATGGAAACATACATTACAATATTTTATAATCATTATCGTACCAGATGGAGCGCTTCTCACGCGGTAGTGTATGTACTGTAAACAAAATCGAAATTGGACACATTTATTATTATTACAGCCGACTGATGCAGGCGACAGCACAGTGAGCAGCAAGAAAGAAAAGTTTTATTTACTTTTATTTTGAATTATGGCAGGTATAAAATCAAGTATTCATTCGTTCGTGTGGGAGTGCATTTAGTGCTTATGTCAGCATGGCTGTGATTAGGGGGAGTCATGAGGCCTCAGACCGAGTCCACTGCTGATCCTCCCTTTCGAAGCATTACGGTGCCTGGCACAATGACAAAGATGTCGTCACGTTTTCACTTCTTTGCCAAGGAGGAAACATTTAGTTTGTCCGTTTAGGGCTACCACAGAAACATACAATAGCTCATTCTAAGGTAATAAACATTCAGCGTCGTTATGTTATGTTATGTTATCTTTATACATCTCTGAAAAATTCTGTCATCATTTACACATTTACATTTATTCATCTGGCTTGTGAGACGCTTTAGATAAGGAAAGCATTTAAACATTTTGTAAACATGCTACACAGTACCGTTAGTTTACAAGGCCATGCTACTAGGAGGATTAAAGCTGGAGTAAGCAAAGAAGACAATGAACAATAAGAATATTTTTTTAGATAGTTATTGGTTAGTCAAGTAAATGGGGAACAGGTTTGTTTTGAGTTGTTTTTTGAAAGTTGTGAAGGATGATGCAGTTCAGATGGCGGCTGGTAGTTCATTCCACCACAGGGGAACGCAACAAGTAAAGGGTTTTTGCAAGCGATTTGGTGCCTCGCTGTGATGGAACAACCAGGCGTTGCTCATTTTCAGACCAAAGATGACGGGAGGGGGTGTAGACCTGGAGCAGTGAGTTTAGGTAAAGGGGTGAATTTGCAGTTGCAGGGTTCTGAAGGCCAGTGTCAGCGATATAAACTTGATGCGGGCAGCATTTCTTATGCGCTTTAACAACATGGGCCCAGATGTTCATTTGTATGTTTTGTTTGAGTTTTAACTATTCAATTTGTTTATTTCAGAAATGATGGAAGTGAATGATGCAGATGGGAAACATCAGAATGTGAAAAATACAAGTCCGTATGTTTCAAGAGAAGGAACTCTGAGAGCAGGAGATAAAAAGCGTGGAAAGAGATCCTCAGAAGTTGGACAGATGAGAACTCACAGAGGAGAAAAAACATTTGCATGTCATCAGTGTAAAAAGAGTTTTCCAGGTGAAGCACAACTTGAGAGACACATAAAAAATCACACTGCAGAGAAACCCTTCACATGTCAACAGTGTGGGAGGGGTTTCACAAGTGAAAGTGCCCTTCAGATACACATGAGAAATCACATTGCAGAGAAACCATTCACATGCCAACAGTGTGGGAGGGGTTTCACAAGTAAATGTGCCCTTCAGATACACGTGAGAACTCACACTGGAGAAAAACCATTCACGTGCCAACAGTGTGGAAAGAGTTTTACAATTATGAGTAACCTCAAGAGACACATGACAATTCACACGGGAGAGAAACCATTCCCGTGCCAACAGTGTGGAAAGAGTTTTTCAGGCACTGGTCACCTTAAGCTACACATGAGAGTTCACACTGGAGAGAAACCCTTCACATGCCTTCTGTGTGGAAAGAGTTTCAGATGTGCAGCTGACCTTAAGGCACACATGAGAGTTCACACCAGAGAGAAACCCTTCAAGTGTGATCAATGTGAAAAGTTTTTTGCAACGAAATATAACCTAAGAAACCACATGAGTATCCACGCTGGAGGTAAACCATTTTCATGTCATCAGTGTGAGAAGAAGTTTAGATATGAAAGTACACTCAAGACTCACATGAGGATTCACACTGGAGTGAAACTATACACGTGTGATCAGTGTGGAAAGAGTTTCACAGTTGCAGCACAACTTAAGATACATGTGAGAGTTCACACTGGAGAGAAACCCTTCATGTGTCATCAGTGTGAAAAGAGATTTTCAAGTATGGGCAGCCTGAAGGATCATTTGGGAACTCACACTGGAGAGAAACCGTTTGCATGTCATCTGTGTGGAAAGAGCTTTAGAACTGGCAGTCAACTTCAAGAACACATGAGAGTTCACACTGGAGAGAAACCGTTCACGTGTCAGCAGTGTGAAAAGTGTTTTTCAAGTACCAGTGGCCTTAAGATACACATGAGAAGTCACACTGGAGAGAAACCCTTCATGTGTCATCACTGTGAGAAGTGTTTCTCAAGTACCAGTGGCCTTAAGATACACATGAGAATTCACACTGGAGAGAAACCCTACTCATGTGATCAGTGTGGAAAGAGTTTCACAAGTAAAGGAAGCCTTCACAGACACATGAGAACTCACACTGGAGAGAAACTTTACCCATGTGATCAGTGTGAAAAGTATTTCAGATCTGGCTATCAGCTTCAGAGACACGTGAGAGTTCACACTGGAGGGAAACCAGGTGATCAGTAGGCTGACCACCACCCAACAAACCAAATGTGGTCTAAAACTGTGCTATAAAAGAATGAAAACATATATTTTTTTCTACCTTTCAGCTCGTCATTTGTCATTTGGTCCATTCCGACTACAATTAAAGATGAAAAATCGAAGTTTTTTTTTACTTTTGTCAACAATATGTTAGCCTTCAGGACATCGATACATTTTTATATGTTCCAAAGCGCTAAGAAAATTCGCGTTTAGAAGATAAAAGCATTCAAAACTGGCAGTCATCAAAGTTCTTGTTCAATCAAATGCTCTTTAGAATCCTAAGAGTTTGTCGCACATTTATTGGTTTTGTCCCAATACCCAGACTTGCAGTCTTTGCACTTGACTACTTTCATGACGGATTTCCTATATTTGACCCGAGTGCTCAAGTGGGCGTGAAGAGCACAAATAAGCATGCAGTATTTCAAAACCACTGGGACACGCTTAGCAAGTGCAAACATTTAATGTGTAAAATGTGCAAATGTTTTTTACTAGGAATTATATGTGATATCTAATTACTGTGAGGGAAATAATTATTTGATCCCCTGCTGATTTTGTAAGTTTGCCTGCTTACAAAGTAAAGAAGGGTCTATAATTGTATGGTAGGTTTATTTTAACTGATAGAGACAAAATATTAGTATTTGATCCCCGAGCAACAAGCAAGAATTCTGGCTCCACAGATTGGTCATGTGCCTATATGGACCACAGATTAGTCCTGTCGCTTTAAGAAAGTTCTCCTAAATCAGCTTGTTATGTATATAAAAGATGCCTGCCAACAGAATCTGTATCTTCCAGTTCAACCTCTCCAACACCATGGTCCAGACCAAATAGGTTTTAAAGGATGTCAGCGACAAGATTGTAGACCTGCACAAACCTTGAATAGGATACAGACAGAAGCTTGGTGAGAAGGAGACAACTGTTGGTGTGATTATTTGGAAAGAAGCTTGTTCATGATTTCAAGACAGTTGGGACCACAGTTAGCAAGCAAAACATTGGTAACACGCTATGCCACAATAGATTGAAATCCTGAAGCACCCGCAAGGTCCTCCTGCACAAGAAGGCCCACCTGGCTCATCTGAAGTTTGGTAATGAACATCAAAAGGATTCAGAAAGGTTTGGAGAAAGTGCTGTGAGACCAAAATGGACTCCTGTGTTTGGAGGGAGAGAAATGCTGACCATGAGCCCAAGAACACCATCCCTACAGTGTTGAAAACATTATGCTTTAGGGCTTTTTCTCTGCTACAGGTACAGGATGACTTCACCGCATTGAGGGGCTGAGGGACAGGCCAGTGTACCATAAAATCTTGGACGAGAACCTCCTCCCCTTAACTAGATCACTGAAGATGGGTCGTGGATGTTCCTTTAACAGGACAAAGACCCAAAACATATTGCCAAGACAAGCAAAGAGTGGCTTAAGGAGAAGCACATTAAAGTCAGTCTCTAGACCCTAGTGTATCCGAATGTATCCGGACATGTGTATCCGAATGTATCCAGACACATGTGCCGGACACATGTGCAAACCTGGTGACCAACTATCAGAAATGTCTGACCTCTGTGCTTGCCAACAAGGGTTTCTCCAGCAAGTACAAAGTTATGTTTTCTCGGGGATCAAATACTTATTTCACTGACTGAAATGCAAATCAATTTATAACCTTTATATAACATTTTCCCTGTTTTTTTATATTCTGTGTCTATCAGTTAAAATAAACCTACCATAAAAATTATAGACCCTTCATTTCTTTGTAAGCAGGCAAACTTACAAAATCAGCAGGGGATCAAATAATTATTTCCCTGACTGTACAGTATATAGTCAAGTCAGATTTACTTTTACAGCGCTTTATTTGTATTGCATCAAAGCACCTGCCAAAAAAAAAGAAAAACGCATGTTAACCAAACATAGAATAAAGATATCACCTTAATTGCACTGGAGAGCTTTCCGAAACGTCTCACGAAACTCAGGCAAAAAGTTGACAATTTATATCCAGAACGGGATGCATGATGGGATACACTTAGACCTGAATACCGCTCTGAAGCGGACGATTTTCCTTATTAGATATGTATATTTGACTTCCTGGATCGATGCGGACTTTATCCACAAGTGATTTCAAAGTCTCACAAGAGTAATTCAAGATCACAGAGCAGTCGCAGTTCTGCAATGTCATAAGCTGTCTGCACAGCCTGCGCATGCTGCAAGAAGTCGAACATGTGCTTATACGGGGTTGGAGCGCCTTCTAGTAGCATACCGCTGGCTGACAGTACAGTAAATTCATGTGAGAGATTAATTTTGAGTGCCAGTAAAACGATTCACTTTGTAACCGTGAATCGTCACTGGTCTCATGGTTCGATTACAATCATCATGTCTTGAATTCGATATCAAAACTTTCATTACCAAAAATGACTTTATCTGAGCGTCACAGGCAGAGTCACAGATAATACACTGAACTTTATCCCAAATAGAATGGAAAATGTAGAGTAGAGTAGATTTTTTTATTGTCATTGTTTTGAACAACGAAAGACCATTTAGCAGCTCACAAGGTTTGGCATAAAACAAAAGCTGGTTCGATTATCTGGTTATATGTGAGATTAATGAAGACGTGTTTCATTCATTTCTTTCTCTACATGCAGGGTGGTGGTGTGCAGATGGAGAGAGCGTTAAATGGTTTGATGTAAACAAATGGACGACTGTGAAAGTCAAAGACGCACGTTCTCACTTCACTGCAACTATTGAAGAGATTATTCACAGCAGAGATTTTGAGTTTGTTTTACCCAATTGATTGATAAAATAAAGTTTTTCTAGAATTTCTAAGTGGTTGTGTTATTTATTCTGAAATAGTTCTTTCAATTATTGAACAGAAGTCAAATGGAGTCGATCATCTGTGGAGAATGAGTTATGGGAATGTTATAGAATTACGTCAGAGAACAGTTTTTATGAAAATGTTTTTAATAGAATTTGACAGTTATTAACTTCAATTTCTGCAATAATTTCTACAAATAGTATTTTATTTTATATATTCAAAAATAGTTCAAAGTCTTTAGTTATCTAGTAAATGAGCTAAGGGATAAAAATACATCCTTGCATTTATATATAAATAATTGTAGATGGGTTGACAAAGAATCAAACCAATTTGATTTAGATAACAACCAAATTAAAATTAATTCTAAGTATCATTTAATTCAACAGTTAATTCTGACTTTTCATTCTTGCCGCCTGTAGCTCATTGGGAATAATTGAGGGAGCATTTGGGACAGTAAGACCTGTTTTGTTTACGTTTTCGGGACATTTTTGTGTTAACAGAGCTTTCAGCCTCCTGCTGATGATCTTGATTTGTTTCTCACATCAGTGTTAATAGAGCTGTTGAGAAACCTCATTGTTCCAGGATGAGAGTTCTCTTTTCACCTCATTCATTATGATAATATCTTAAACTCTCATGTAAATTGACACACAGATTAAATGTTTGTATTTGAACAGGCTGGGACAAAATGCAGGATTTGATATTCATTTCAAAATCTAAATAAATATGTCTTTTTAAAAAACGGTTTAAAAGGCTTTTGATTTTGACTGTTGACTTTAAGAAACATGACGTCACACTCTTCATGCTTCAGTCTCGTGAGGACGCGCTTCTGTGTGCACGTGCAGAAAGTTCGTCAGTGATTTTTCATACACAAGTGAGTGATGTTAGTTGAATAATTCACATTAAGTGTTTTAGTGTTTATATGTTGATTTAAATGTGTCGTTTTATATTTTCACTCGTGTTTGCTCTATTGTTAGCTGTAGCATCTTTAGCTAACGGGACGATGATAAATACGGTTAACGTAATAAAATGATGCACACGCAGTGATGTATGAGTATAATAATTTGGTTAATGTGTAATAATGTGTAATATTAATGAATACAATTGTTTTGTGTAGAATGACGTTCTTTATGCTTATTCTCACAGTATATAATGATTAGCATTATACAGAAATCCACCAGTGCGAGCCCAGCTAACACAGTAGGTTCTGACAACGTCGCCAGTTCGTCTTCATGTGGTCACGGTGACATTACTTTGTGACCACGTTCTGAGGACGTTCTGACGTCTTGGCAACGTTCCATTTCTTAGAATTGTAGCTAAAGTACCAGAAACGTCCTAGCCACGTCCTCAAATAACGTCGTGAATTAATCCCACGGTGAACGTTGTAGCGACGTGATTTACTGGTCTTCAGATAACCTGGACACTGGTCATTTTTGCTTACGTTCCAGAAACGTCTGAGCCACGTCCAAAAATAACGTCATGAATTGATCCCGTTGAGAATGTTGTAGCGACGTGATGTACTCGTCTTCAGATGACCTGGACACTGGTCATTTGATTAATGAATCTGGTCATTTCTGTTTATTATGTTATTGTATGGAAAATTTATGATCAGAGTAAAATCTGGTATAATGTCAAGACGAATGCTATTAATCTGATTTCTGACAGCTATTAAACTGAAGTTTAATTCTACACCACAATTACAACTATTTATTTTGTGCGTCTACGTTCGCGTCTCCAGCAAGCACGCGCCTTTGTTCTGCAAAGAGCCGCGCGCTCCCATCATTTAAACGTTAACGGTCATTTCTTTTTACCTCGCTGCCTGATATTCGTTTAGTGGTTTATTAATATTCTTTCTTTACTTTATACCTTACAGATGTGAGAGTAAACACATATTTTAGTGATTTTCGATCGATTTGGCGCTTTTAAATGAACGGACCCTGATGTTTGTGTGACTAAAGAAGCTTTTGATTGTTGTTTCTAAAAACGGACAACCTGCTAAACTTATGTTGTAAGACAAGAATATAATGTTAAGCCTAAACATAATGTTTATTCATCTCTGTCAATAAATATCTGCTTTAAATCCTCTATATTGTGTTGAAGTCTTTGATTATTTATGTCATATACTACAGTATAAATAAAATATCTGATTGTGATGTACAGTGCTGTGTTGAGTTTTATAATCGTTATACTGTGCTTTATACATATTTGAATAGAAAATTACTCCAATTATGCATACAATTTAATATTTAACGCACAGATTAAATCACAAATTAATTTAATCCTCCATGTGAGGGATGATGATTGTTTAAATTAAATTAAAAAAAAGATTTTAACAACGTGACGTTTGGACGTGCTCATAACGTCCCAGAAACGTTATTTGGTACGTTGCTGCCTTCCAAGGATGTCTTCAGGAGGTTATCACCATGTCCCAACAACGTCCAATGTTACTAGTGATGGGGTCGTTCTTGAACGATTCGTTCATTTTGAACGAATCTTTAATGTGACTCGGGAAGAACGAGTCGTATTAGGGAGTGATTTGTTCAGTCGCGCATGCGCATTGCGCAACATTCTATGGGTCCTGTACTGGAATTCAAGAAGAACGAACGATTCAAACCCGAAGACTCGAGAGGTGAACTAATCAATTCTCTTTCCGGCTCTGACTGCATTGGTTTAGCTTACGACGCTGTCACGTGATGAACGAAGGAGTCAAACCCGAGGACTTGTCAGATAAGAGGTGTGGTGAGCTAATCATAGACTAAAGACCCAGGTAAACAATGAATTAATCTTTTCTGTTTCTTATAGCATTATAGTTTTGTATTGTTTGTAATGTGATCAACGTTTGCGTAAGTAGTAGATGTGTTAGGAAAGTAACATGTAACATTTTAATAATATTTTGCTAAAATGAAAGAAATGAACGATATGACTCGAAAAAAGATTCGTTCATTTTGCTGAACGAGACTCAAAGATCCGAGTCAGTAAAATGATCCGAACTTCCCATCACTAAATGTTACGTCGTCAGAACGAATATGGGAATCACAAAGTTACGTCGCTGGAACGTTATTATGGTACGTCGTGGCAACGAATATGGCACGGTCCAGGTACGTCGTCACAACGTAACTGTTAGCTGGGAGGTTATTTCTGTGATTATGTCAGTAATATGAAGTTATTTCATGTCTTCTGTTTTAAAGAATATTCCTATGTTGTAAATAATCTCAATAATAGTATCTCATAACTAAGATAATATAAGATGACATGACTAAAATAACTCATGTATAGCTGTCAATGCTTTTATAAATGTACTGTGGTATTATTACTATCTTTAATAACTTAATTTTTGTTACTTAGCTTTTGTATCTTTCTGTGTTTGGATTAATCTCAATCAATATTCAGTCAATTAACTCAACTCAACTTTATTTATATAGCGCTTTTACAATTTTCATTGTTACAAAGCAGCTGTACATAAGACATATTGACTATAAGCAAAACAATTAAAGTTGTACCTGCAAAAACAAGAAAAAGGCAAAAACACAGAAGACAGACACACATACAAAACACTCCACACACACAATATGCACACGTACTAACACACATACACACACACGTACACAGACAAGTACGTGCACACACACACACACACACTCAGTGAGAGCACACATTTAAGATAAAGGAGAGAGAAGCACATGTCAAATATAACACTATAAATTCCTATTATGCAATATTAATTAAGTAAAACTTTAAAATTCTAAAGCAGCCCCCCCGGCCAGGCAAATAGTGCAAAAACAGTATGCAAACGGTGGCGAGGAACCCAAAACGCTAATGGAGAAAAAAAACCTCAGGAGAACCCAGGCCCAACCAGGGGATTCCAGTTCCCCTCTGGCAAAAGCTGCTGCCTCTGCACAAGCTCCAGAGAACTTGCACAACAAGGCTAAATAAAATAAATAAACTTACTAATAAGGTAAATTATAGTTTAAGATTATCATTAATAATCTAATAGCATTTGAAATTTTGTAGTGAAGGCGTGTCAGGTGACCACGTCCTTCTTTATCCAGCTCTATCATCTCAGCTCTTGTCAGGTCTCCGCTCTACCATCAGGTCAGGCCATGAACTGCATCCTGCTCGCTGTGGTAACCTTGGAACAATGAGACAAGACTGGCTGAGAGTAGAGTACTGTTCTGTACTCTTTGATGCAACAAGTACATCAGTTGTGTTTTTGGTTCCGGTTGATCTAACTAATGCAGCCTAAACCCTCAGAAGATTTATATTATGGAAGAGTAGTGTATGCAAGATTAGAAAGATGCGTCTTTAGTCTAGATTTAAACTGACAGAGTGTGTCTGCCTCCCGGACAGTGCAGAGAAGACTATTCCAAAGTTTAGGCGCTAGATAGGAAAAGGATCTACCACCTGCACTTGATTTTGAAATTCTAGGTATTACCAACTGACAGGACGCCTGAGAGCGTAATGCACGTGAAGGACTGTAATACAAAAGGAGTTTATTCAAGTACTGAGCTAAACCATGTAGGGCTTTATAGGTAATAAGCAAGATTTTAAAGTTAACGCGATGCTTTATAGGTAACCAGTGCAAGGTTGACAGAACCGGGCTAATATGTTCATACTTTTTTGTACGTGTAAGAACTCGAGCTGCCGCGTTTTGGACCAATTGGAGTTTTTGTAATAAGCCTGCAGGGCAACCACCTAACAGTGCATTACAGTAGTCTAGTCTTGATGTCATGAATGCATGAATTAACTTCTCTGCATCTGACATTGACAGCATATGACGTAGTTTAGATATATTCTTAAAATGGAAAAACGCAATTTTACAGGTGTTGGCGACGTGGCTCTCAAATGACAGATTACTATCGAATAGAACGCCAAGATTCTTTGCTGACGACGAGGGTTTTATGGAACATCCGTCAATAGTTAAACAGTATTCTTGGTTGTTACTTATAGCAGTTTTCGGTCCAATAAGTAACACTTCCGTTTTGTCCGAGTTCAGTAATAAAAAGTTGTTACTCATCCAGTTTTTTATATCGACTATGCATTCCATTATTCGATGGAACTGCTGTGTTTCATGAGGCTTCGAGGAAATATAAAGTTGAGTATCATCAGCATAACAGTGAAAGCTAACTCCGTGTCGCTTTATTATATCTCCTAGAGGTAGCATGTATAATGCGAAGAGCAGAGGCCCTAAGACTGAGCCCTGTGGTACACCGTACTGGACTTGCGATTTGCGTGACACCTCATTGTTTATTGCTACAAATTGAAAACGGTCGGATAAATAAGATTTAAACCATTTCAAAGCTATTCCCTTACTCATGCGAGCATGAAAGCTAAGCGCCACTTACTCATGCGAGCATGAAATTGACGCGTATTTTTAATGCGCCATTTCAATTTGTGCTTTTTGAAGGGTAATGTAAAACGCAGCTAGTGAAGCAGGTTCGAATCCACCAGACTCGCTCTTCCTCATTCCTCAGATCACATATCTGATTGTACATTTATTTTCAGGAAAATATTTGAAAAATGGCTAATATGTGTTAAATAAATAAAGTATATGGTAAGGTTAGGGGTAGAAGGGAGGTCTTTATTGTCCCAATTAGTTGGCATCCATATCATTATTTTAATTAACTTGATCATTAGCACTCTATTATTATTGTTCAATATACAACAATACTTTGTTTACCTTGCTTCGCTGAAACAGAATGGAGTTTAATTTATACAGACTTGGAAAAGGATTTAAGGAAGCAACAGCGTAAATGAAGACTGTAGCTAAAATGCGGAATGGAGTTTAATTTGTATGGAATCTGAATGAGTCTGGATTTGGCGAGGCAGAAGCGTGGAAGTCAAGTCTTTAGTTAAATGAGAAAGAGAGTTTTATTTATTAAGCAATCCTCAAGGGGAATGAATTTGACTGACGGCGCTCTGCGCTAAATGAGAGACGCTAAAAGTGAATGGGTCCAGTATCATTGGTCTTAAAAAGTGGGTGGGTCCTGTCACACCCACATACAATGCTACCGACCCCCGTGAATTTGATTTAATCACAGAGAGCATAAACATCCTTGTTACAAAGTTCAGTCAAACAATCTGTAACAATCTGCCTTAAGCTGTTCCATGATGCAATCGACTGGTTAGGTTATATTTCAATGAGAGAGCATGTCAACACCACTGTTATTTTTATAAGCTTTCATAAGCATTAGTGTGGGAAACTGAATACTAACACTTGACCCCTTTAAGTCATTTATGACTTACCAATTAGTTCCACATCCTAATGACTGCATTAATTAAACATGATAACCCTTCATGAATACACTCATGGATGATTTTGATGCGTGGTGATTGTATGAATGTTTTACTGACAATTTGTCTCTAACATCTCCTGTTCACACCCGACAGTGATTGACACCTTCAGTAAAGCTCCTCCTACAGCAATCCACCAATAAATGTGAGAGACAAACAAGCAGAACATCACTTCAGGAGTTCTTCATACTGTTGTTGGAGGAAGAGAAGCTTGAGAACACGAGAGATCCAGAACTATACAGAATGGAAAATGAAGATACTGAGGAACAAAGAGGTTGGTGTCTGTTTTTAATCCTTATTATTGACAGTTGAGGAATAATATATCTTTCATTTAATGAATTACTGGCTGTAGTTCAATCATAAAAACAGAAGATTAGCATTGAGGAAACACAGGGAGGAGTGCACTGAAATACATGATATGGTAATAATGTTCTATACCAAAAATCTGAACGGAAACTCGCCGTGGAGAGAAGCCGTTTGCATGTGATCAGTGTGAGAAGACTTACAGAATTCAAAAACAGCTTGTTCAGCACATGAGAACTCACAATAGTGTCAAACCGTTCGCATGTTGTCAGTGTGCAAAGAGTTTCCCATCTGCAGCACATCTTAAGAGACACGTGAGAATGTTGTGGTTATTTTTAATAATATGAAGAATCCCTCTCAAAACTGTAGCTTCCATTGGCAAAGGATAGACTTTTAATCAAAGATACAAAAGCCGAACCGCCTGCAGAACAACAACTGACATATCTTCAGCCTATAGCTTAAACACTCGTCTTCTCAGGCACATGCCACTATTATTACTTACCACAGGAAGAAGGAAGAAGGGGTTTATTCTCTCACAGCTCAATTTGGTCATAAACACATGTCGGAACAGGGGCCTATTCTTTCGCATCCTGAATAGATTTGAAACGTGATTATAATAATATGAGCTGCAGACTCTCTCATGCGAGTAAGCTGTTCTCTCCCATCCTCCATACGTGCAGCCTCAGAAAAATACATAAATACATAATGGTAGAATAAGTTTATACATATAAGGGATTATTTTGGATATAAATCTTCAACAAGAGTTCACACTGGAGAGAAACCATTCATGTGTCATCAGTGTGAAAAGTGTTTTCAGCCGCAGGGAACCTTAAGAAGCATTTGAGAATTCACACTGGAGAGACACTGTTACACTTCAGGTTCCTTTCGAACACTAAGTTTATTTCTGTGTTTTGGATCACCCTTAAAATCAAATGAGAAATAGGTTGGATGTTGTGAGAGAATTCTTCTGCAGATCTGGGAGCACAAAAACAAGACACAGAGAGGCTCCTGAACTCAAGTCTTTCTATATATGGCACCAGAAGACATCTGGAAGTTCTCATATGTCCAGGGGTTCACATAATGACCAAATAAGGTATAGAAAACAATGCCAGACAAAGAATGTGTGGTTTAGAATAAATCCCCTTCCTCCACATTCAGCCAGCTGTCCGCTCAGTGAGCAGTGAAACCACACATAGGCTACACTTATTCATTCCTTTATGTGGAGAAATACATCTAACAGAGACCGTACACGTGTGATCAGTGTGGAAAGAGTTTCACAAGTGAAAATATCCTTAAGAACCACATGAGAATCCACGCTGAAGAAAAAACATTTTCATGTTATCGGTGTGAGAAGACTTTTAGATGAGAAAGTTCACTTATGAAACATGTTTGGACTCACACTGGAATGGAAAATGCTGCGTGCCAGTAGTGTAGAAAGACTTTCTCACGTTTTCAAGTTATTTAAATCACGCTAAACATAATTAAAATCATGAAACAATATGTGTAAAAATATATTTCTTTACCATATAAAGAATTTTTGTGGGCACTTTATCAGCTTATGAGTCAAATTCACTGGATTTTTTGTAGTGGTATATTTATTTTTTGTTACATTATTCGTTTAGAAGATTTAATACATATTTGCATTGATTGACAGTTACACAATCATCACTTTGATTTCCACAACATTGTTATACTCAGAGATGTTGCTTAGCAACCGAACAAAAATTCATGTTCAGGATTTTGCTGCTTTCGCTAAATGAATAAATGTCAATGTAAGTGTTTGTATTGAAAGGTTTGCTGGGTTAGTGAACAATAAAAACACAATCATTAGTGTTAATAGAGCTTTCAGCCTTCTGGTTGAGAGTTCTCTTTTCACCTCATTCATTATGGTAATGTCTTAAGATCTCATTTAAATTGACACACAGAATAAATGTTTGTGTTTGAATAGACTGTGACAAAATGCAGGATTGATATTCATTTCAAAATAAAACAAAATGGTATTTAAAAACAGAATTAGAGTTTGTTCAAAACAAAACAGAGTTAGTTGACCCTCCAAATGTTAAAAAGACGTTTGATTTGTTTAGTCATGAATGAAGTAAAGCGCCTCCTGTGACTTTAAGAAACATGACGTCACACTCTTCATGCTTCAGTCTCGAGAGGACGCGCTTCTGTGTGCGCGTGCAGAAAGTTCGTCAGAGTTGTGATTTTTCATACACAAGTGAGTGATGTTAGTTGAATAATTCACTTTAAGTGTTTTAGTGTTTATATGTTGATGTTTAAATGTGTCGTTTTATATTTTCACTCGTGTTTGCTCTATTGTTAGCTGTAGCATCTTTAGCTAACGGGACGATGATAAAACCGGTTAAAGTAATAAAATGATGCTCACACAGTGATTCTTGAGTAGAATAATTCGGTTAATGTGTAATAATGTGTCATATTAAACTCAGATGTGTAATATTAAACTGGGATACAATTGTTTAATGTAGAACTGAGTTCTTATGCTTATTCTCACAGTATATAATGATGATTAGCCTTAAACTCGTGTGACAGAAATCCATCAGTGTGAGGTTATTTCTCTGATTGTGTCAGTAATATAAAGTTATTTCATGTCTTCATGAATATTTCTATGTAGTAAATGACCTCAGAGAACTCATAAATGGTTTCTTTAGCTCTACCTTGCTTCAGTTATACCTTTTGGTCTTGTGGTTCAGTATTCCTAATTCATTATTAATCAGCAATTATCTTCCAATAATTATACTGAAATATTATGAAGATCCAATCAATAATTATTGTGATCTGAGTAAACTATGTGCATATGTCTGTTGTTTTAGTTCTCAATTTAGGCATTGAATCTTTGTCTCCAGTATCAAACTGCATTCCCTGGCTGTGAGAATCTACATTTTATCACTTTGCTTTGGAAATGTGCCTGATAAAGCTCTGAGCTTTGAGGGAGCAGAGTGTGTGTGTGTGTGTGTGTGTGCGTGTGTGTGTGCGTGCGTGCGTGCGCGTGCGTGCGTGCGTGTGTGTGTTTTCCAGTTACAGGAGTTAGTTAATGGTGGCGGAAAGACCACATTTAGAAGACCGGATGTAAATAAATGCATACCATGCCTAAACTAGGGCTTCTGTGTCATACTTCTAATCAACGAAGAAATGCTATGAACTTGACATCCAAGCCAATTGATATTTAATTTAGCCTGACCTATCAGAATATTCCTTATTAAATGGAGCATACGATTAAAACTTAGCAGTCATTGAATTTCTGACGGCAAGAAAGGTTTCTTATCAGTAAGTTTTGAGATCAATGTTTTGGTGTGAATGAGTGTATGGTTGAAGATGGAGTGGAAAGTCAAGAGATGGACACAAAGACTGGGAGCACACTCAAAAAAATGGCTCTTTGGTTTAACATGATTCAATCATGGACAGTGGTTCCACATGTTTGAGTCATGTTTTCTCAACATGAAATTAACATGTAGCAAGAACAAATCACCATTATTGTGATCAGTGTTTGCTTTAGTTGGTATCTTGGTTTGTCTTTTATTGTTAGATTTTCTTTGCCTATTGAAATATTTTTATTATACATTTGTTGCGGCAATGAAAGTGTAGTCATTGTGAAGTTACTGGGGTTGATATGTTGTTCATGAGATTGTTGTGTTATTGTTAACATTAAGTGATGTATAGAGGAAAATTATATTGCTGAATCAATTAGGCATCAAGAATCAGTGTATGAAACTCAACAATGGTGACGATCAACAAAAGAAAGTTTCATGCTGCAATGCATGCTGGGTAACATCATAGTACAAAACTCATTCATGACTCCCAGCATGCAATGCAGTTGATCTGTTTATCTGAATTACTTTGATGATTGTCACCAGTGTTGATGTTTAAACGTGTTGGAAAAAACATAGCTAATTTTGCCCCAGAAATTTTGCATTTGTGACCAGAACACATCAATCAATCAATCTTACTATAAATTTGAAGCAGCTTCTTCATTTTAAAACTTTTAACATTGATTTAATGGTTGCTTGCTATCAAGGGATTACAGTTTAGTATTCTGTTGTGTTGGCATTTTAAAGAGTATTGAGACATTTGTTTTAGGAGCTGTGCAGAAGAGTATCTTGTTGGGTTTACTTGATTCAGTCATGTTCATTTAACATGTTCATTTCATGTTGCGTTTACATGTTTCACTCATGTTCTTGCTACATGTTAATTACATTTTGAGTTTACTTCATTCATTCATGTTCTCTCTACATGTTTCCTGTTGAGAAAACATGACTCAAACATGTGGAAGGAACCACTGTCCATGATTGAATCATGTTAAAACAAAGAGCTTATTTTTTTTGTGCAAGTTTGAGCTAGAAACCTATACAATTGTGTTAAATGAAAGTGATTTGTTCAAGTAAAGTGAACAGCATAAACATTTTTTTTTTTGAGTGCATGGTTTACATGTCTGAATCAGTTTCATACTGTGTGCTGTAAGGAAAAAAAACCTTGATCTCGAGTCATATATAAACACAATCTAATTTATAAACAATGACGTTTAGATTCTGTGCATTTCCCAATGTTCAGTAACGTTGCATTCACGTGTTATTGGTCAAACTCACACAATGTTTAACAAAACACTGTTATGACAGAGATAGCGTTTGATTCAGTCATAAATCTGATCACTTCTCCCTGGTTTATGGCGTTCCGCTCACCTTATATTTGAGGTTTAGGCTTTTACATGTCAATAATATAGCCGCAACAATAGGTGGCGCCAAATAGAAGTTTGATCGAAATTAAGCCACGGTTAAAAAATCAACAGTCATGGAATTTTTTTTATTTTTGGCTTTGCAAGTGCACTACTGTAGATTTTAGCAGCATCTAACGGTGAGGTTGCAAATAACAACAGATGGCTCAGTCCACCGCAGCTTTCGAAGTATTACGGCGGCTGTCACAAGAACAAAGATGTCATCACGTTTTCGCTTCTTTCCCAAAGGAGGTAACATATTTAGGAAAAGGCCTCTGTAGAGCATGTTTGTCCGCTTGGGGCTACTGTAGAAACATACGATAACTCATTTTAATGCGTCACCATGGGTACGTTCATACAGTCACTTTTTAGGATTGACAACCGTGTTTACTTAAGGGCGTGAGTCTCTCAATGTCCTGTTCACACACCGGTTTAAAGTTGCAGCTTGTATACTGTCTGTTTGAATGAGAAACCGAACTCGAGCCTGTATGGTATTCGCACGCGACGCTTGTAACCGTAGTGACGGACATACACATGAAAGATGGTGCATACTACAGACATTATCGCAATGGATTTAGTGCTATATAGCAAAACTAGGCGCGATTTTATTCGCAAAGACGTAATAAACAAACACGGACGGCGGCTGAGACTATTTTTTTTTACTTTAAACCCATTTGTTTTTAAACACAGCACTAACGGCTGAGCGCACAATGTGGGTTGCTCCCAGACCGCAAAACTGGTGGGAGCAACTCCGGTGGAGGAGAGTGACTGGATTGAAAATTTATGCATGACGCACAATTCCTATCTTTGTCTCTGTGAATTGCTAGAGCCTCACATTGCGAAATGCAACACCCAGATGCGACAATAACAACAATATGTGTGCAGAAAATAGTCGCAATCGCCCTCTGGCATCTAGGGACGCTTGTGGAATACCGCACCATTGCGCACCTGTTCGGCGTTGGAAGATCAACAGTCCACAACATTGAGTTCTGCACTGATTCACTCACTACAACCAGTCATTAACGGCGTGAAACTTCTGCACGCGAATACATCACATGACGTGACAGACAAGCGGTGCGTTCCAAACGGGATATATTGCCCTCCGAAGGGCCCTTCCGAAAAGGGGACACCATACAAAACGTCACTCCAAATAAATAGAAAATGATGTTGTTTTTATCGCTCCTTTTGCCAAGTGAATTTTAAACGGACAAATTGGGAGATACAATTGCGTTTTTCCCTCTAGAGTTTACACATAAAGAGATTTACTCTTCGAAGGGAGTAGGATATAGGGATGATCATTTCGGAATGGAACGCTGGGCTAGTTGTCCAGTACGATTCTGTTCACACAGCAGGGCTTCTCCGCAAATGCGGTTGTGAGTCCCAAAAATATAAAGGTGTGAGTTCGGTTATAGAATACGGTTGTCAAACTTGTAAATAACCGAACTGCGTGTGAACACAACCGTATTAAAGACTCAAATACAGGACTGACAACCGAATTCTGGTGCTGTATGAACGTAGCCTATGTCATGTTTGTACACCTCTGAAGACATAATTATGTATATTAGTGTTGTCACGATACTGGAATTTCTAACTTCGATACAATACCTAAAAAAAATCGATATTCGATACCATTTTCGATACCACGGGGAAAAAACTTCCATAACAATAAGGCCCTAAATTTTTTACATTTTATTTAAAGTTAAATTGAACAAGATTAGACAATGAGGTATATTTTACATTATTTATTAATTGTTAATCTAATGTTAATTTTACTAACACATTTATTATTTAAATCAAAGTTGTATTTGTCAGTATTAATGGACCAGAGCTTACATAAATAGTTGTATTTTTTAACTAACATTTAAGAGACAATTTTTTAATTTGGCTTTTATTCACATTTAATCATTGATCAGCGCACATATAGACAGAAACGCAAACTTGCAGAGACTCCGCACTGGACATCTTTCTAACATTAACAACGTTTAACCGACGGTTAGCGGTTAACAGTAACATTAACGGTTAACCGCAAATGAGACGAGTGGATGAAATCATTGAACAGCGCACACACGTAGAGCGCTATGGTAAACACGGAAGTGCAAACGTGTATCACACGCGAGAACTGTTGTGGAGACTTTACCCGCACCAGCATCATTTAAAACATCAACTTAACCAGAGCGAACGAGACGAGTGGATGAAATCATTGAACAGCGCACATAAAGACAGAAACGCGTGCATTAAACATGAGAACTGTTGCGGAGACTCTGTAAGAACATAAACAACATATAACCAGGGTGAATAAAATGAGTGGATGAAATTATTGATCAGCGCACATACATAGAGCGCGATGGTAAACATGGGAAGCATAAACGAGCGTTCACCAAGCGCCAGATGTGTTACTGAGACTCTGCACTGGCCATCTTTTCTAACATTAACACTTTTTAACTGCCCGAAACGAGTCAAGTCTGTGAGAGGAGGCGGCGCTCTGTTGACACAGCGTTCATGTGGAGTGTGTGTCAACTCACTGTCGGAAAAAAGAGAGTGAGCGGGAACGCGCAGCTGGTATCAATACGTGGGACATGCGTATTGGAACCGTTTCAGATTTTTCAGTATCGATACTTATCGAAATATCAATATTTTTGACAACACTAATGTATATTATATTGCATTTCTGTCAATAGATCCTCCTTAATCTAAGGCACAGTGCACCTTTAATAAGATGCAACACATTAGATCATGCAGGGATCATGTTTGTGACCGATCTTAGTCACGCTAACATAGGGCTGGGCGATATATCGTGCGATTCTTATGCTCTCAGTTTCTCAATGACTTACGGTTAAATGCCGCCACATCCGAAAGCCAGAGGGCGCTCTCGCGCAGAAACTCTGAATGGGAAACAGGAGAAGAACAATTAGTTCCAGGAAATGCCAGTGGTGATATTCTATCGCTGTTCTTCAAAACTTTTCAGGTATTTTTCATGATAATAAAGTATACTTCTAGTGATGATGTTTGACGAGTGTTACTTTTTCAAATACACGGTGTAAACGACTCAATCTCGTAGTGATTTTAGATCGAGCAGTACTTCCTACTGATCAAAGAGCCATAGTTCACGGAAGAGCTGTACAGAAAACATCGAATCGATTACAGAATCGATTTAGACATGTATAATTAGCGTGAATCGCGATATATATCGCCCAGCCCACGCAGAAATGCCACAGCCCCAGAATATCTTTCGCTTAATAGGACTAGTTGTTATAATCCCACTATTTCAGCACAGTTGAATTGCCCAATAGGACATTTCCCTGCACGCCTTATGCATGGGGAAGCAGTCAAGAATATGAATAGAGGAAAGGAGGTCTGAGGCTTCACTGGCTCGTCAGGTAGGCATCCTCTGTGTTTTGGCATAAATTATTATAGAATTACATAGCATAGTTGCCTTTCCTTGCCATTATCAGAGAGACATCTCAAGAGTTGTGTGTCCCAATTTCATCACATTATCCTGAGTGAAAGATGCCTTTTGGTGAGGTGCTGCTGGTAATTCCCTTTGTATGGTTCCCATCAATGCGACACATCGTCAGTTGTGCACCTCGGCCTCATTGGGTGTTTCGGCCCTTTATCACAAGACACCCTCAGCCAAGAATCAGAATCAGAAGAGCTTTATTGCCAAGTGTGCTTGCACACACAAGGAATTTTCTTTGGTGTTGGAAGCTTCTAGTACAGACATTCAACACAATGACAATACAATATAATACGATTTACAGTCTAAAAGATTCTAAATGTGCATATATAAAATAAAGACTATTGTACAGAAAATGGGGGATAATAACATATAAGAGACATTGTACAGGGTAGTATATAGTAGAATAAACATATTAACAGATTGTATGTACACTTGTGCAAATGGATAATTTAGTAAGTAGAGGTAGTGTTATATACATGTATACATAAGATGTAGATATAATAAGGCACTATAGTGCACACTATAGGAGTAGTGGAAGTGGAATATTGCTCTTAAGGAGCAGTTATCTGTTTAGGAGGGAGATTGCCTGGGGGAAGAAGCTGCTTCTGTGTCTGGAAGTCCTGGTGTTTGGTGCTCTAAAGCGCCGGCCAGAGGGCAGCAGATCAAAGAGTTTGTGTGCTGGGTGTGTGGAGTCAATGATGATTTTTCTTGCCCTGTTTTTCACTCTGGAATCGTACAGGTCCTGAAGTGTGGGCAGAGGAGCACCAATAATTTTCTCAGCACTACGAACTGTCCGTTGTAGTCTTCGTAGGTCTGATTTGGTGGCCGAGCCATACCAAACAGTAATTGAAGTGCACAGAACAGATTCGATGACCACTGAGTAGAACTGGGTCAGTAGCTCCTGTGGTAGGTTGAACTTCCTCAATTGACGGAGGAAGTATAACCTCTGCTGGGCCTTCTTTACAATGGAGTCTATGTGGGACTCCCACTTCAGGTCCTGAGAGATGGTGGAGCCCAGGAACCTGAATGACTCCACAGTATCCACAGTGCTGTCCAGGATGGTGAGGGGAGGAAGTGATGGAGGGTTCCTTCTGAAATCCACTATCATCTCCACTGTCTTGAATGCATTCAGCTCTAGGTTGTTTTGACTACACCAGGCAGCCAGCTGAGCAACCTCCTTTCTGTAGGCAGATTCATCACCGTCTTGAATAAGGCCAATGACTGTGGTGTCATCTGCAAACTTCAGGAGTTTGACAGAAGGGTCTGTAGAGGTGCATTCGTTTGTGTAGAGTGAATATAGCAGTGGAGAAAGAACACATCCTTGAGGAGCTCCGGTGCTGATGGTACATGTGCTGGATTTAAATTTTCCCAACCTCACTAGCTGCTGCCTGTTCGACAGGAAGTTAATAATCCACTGACAGGTAGAGGTTGGCACAGAGAGCTGGGTAAGCTTGGGCAGGAGGAGGTCTGGGATTATGGTGTTGAAGGCCGAGCTGAAGTCTACAAACAGGATCCTGACGTAAGTCCCTGGTCTGTCTAGGTGTTGTAGGATGTAATGCAGTCCCATGTTTACTGCATCGTCCACAGACCTGTTTGCTCGGTAAGCAAACTGGAGGGGATCAAGAAGTGGTCTGGTGATGTCCTTCAGGTGGGCCAGTACAAGTCTCTCAAATGACTTCATGACCACAGATGTTAAAGCAACAGGCCTGTAGTCATTAAGTCCAGATATTTTGGGTTTCTTCTGTACAGGGATGATGGTGGAGCGTTTGAAGCATGAAGGGACTTCACACTGCTCCAAAGATCTGTTAAAAATATTTGTGAAGATGGGCGACAGCTGCTCTGCACAGACTTTCAGGCAGGAGGGTGAGACATTGTCTGGGCCTGGTGCTTTTCTGATCTTTTGTTTGCGGAAAAGCTGGCAAACATCCTCTTCGCAGATCTTAAGTGCAGGTTGAATGTCAAGAGGAGGTGTTAATGGTATAGCAGAGATAGGGTCAGGGCGGGTGTGAAGGGTGAGACTCTGCATTTCAAAACGACAATAGAAGTCGTTCAGGTCGTCAGCCAGTCGTTGATTACCCATAGACTGAGGGGATGATGGCTTGTAGTTGGTAATGTCTTTCAGGCCTTTCCACACCGATGCAGGGTCGTTGGCTGAAAACTGGTTCTTCAGCTTTTCAGAGTAGCTTCTCTTAGCTGCTCTTATCTCCTTTGTCAGTGTGTTTTTGGCCTGATTATACAAGACTTTGTCCCCACTTCTGTAAGCATCTTCTTTGGCCTGACGAAGCTGTCTCAGTTTCATTGTAAACCATGGTTTGTCATTGTTGTATGTTAAGCGAGTCCTGGTGGGAATACACATGTCCTCACAGAAGCTGATGTAGGATGTCACTGTGTCAGTTAACTCATCCAGATCAGTGGCTGCAGCTTCAAAGACACTCCAATCCGTGCAGTCGAAACAGGCTTGTAAGGCCCGCTCTGTTTCGCTGCTCCATCTCTTTGCTGTTCTTGCTACAGGCTTGGCAGATTTAAGCTTCTGTCTGTAGGTCGGAAGAAGATGAACCAGGCAATGATCAGAGAGACCCAGAGCTGCTCTGGGAACAGAGTGGTATGCATCCCGTATTGTGGTGTAACAGTGATCCAGAATGTTGCTGTCTCTGGTGGGGCATGTGATATGCTGCCTGTATTTTGGCAGCTCACGGGAGAGGTTTGCTCTGTTAAAGTCCCCAATAATAATAATAAGAGAATCCGGGTGTTGCTGCTCCGTGTCAGTGATGTAATCCGCCAGCTGTTGCAGCGCCGCGCTCGCACAAGCATGTGGAGGAATGTAAACATTCACGAGAATAAACGAGGAAAACTCGCGTGGCGAATAAAAAGGTTTGCAGTTGATAGAGAACGCTTCTAAGTACGAAAAGCACATCTTCTTCAGTGTTGTTATATCTCTGCACCAACCTTCGTTTATATAAAAACATAATCCACCACCACGTGTCTTCCCTGTTGACTCGGCAATGCGATCCGCTCTGAACAGCTGAAAACCCGGCAGATGTAACGCGCTGTCCGGTATGGTGTCATTGAGCCATGATTCTGTGAAACACAGCGCAGCGGAGTTGGAAAAATCTTTGTTTGTCCTGGTGAGTAAGAGTATTTCGTCCATTTTGTTGGTAAGGGAGCGGACATTCGCCAGGTGTATACTCTGTAGCGGGGTCCTAAATCCGCATCGTCGGAGTCTGACGAGCGCACCCGCTCTCTTTCCCCGCTTGCGTCTTTTGGAGCGTTTGTATAGAGCTGCAGCTCCTCTGAGTAAAATGTCCAGTAAGACGTCTGAATTTTCAAAATTAGGGAAAAGATTGATAGAAGGGCATTGCTTAATGTTAAGCAATTCGTCCCTGGTAAAAGTGATTAAAGAAGAGTATCTTAAAACAGGAAAAACAAACAAAAAAGACATCTTGAAGAAAGGGAGGCCCACCGCAGGTTGATCAGACCTGAGTGTGTGTCACATTGTTACAAGGTCATCTGGCAGAAGCAGTGGGCAGCTATCACTGCAGCTCAAAGGCACCACAGTCGCTACCCGCCAAGAATCGAACCGGCAACCTTCTGGTCACGACTCCGACTCTCTAACCCAGGGGTCCCCAAACTACGGGCCGCCCCCACATTTGGACCAACCTTCTGAACAATGTCAGAGACATTTAGAAAATTTAATTTTAAATATACAGTTTCACTTATATCATGTCTATATTTGATAATAAATATTGGCTTTCAGACTAAAATTTCCCTTAGTTATTAACATAGCCTAATTATTTGTTAAATTCACCTACCAACAGAATGGTACGTTCAACATAACGTACCATTGCGATCGAACAGTTGACGCGCGAACCAGCGGAAAAATTCAAAGAGACGACAAAATGGCCAAGAGGTTGGGAAAGAGAAAGGTTGATTCAGAATGCAGGGTATTTAACCAAAAGTGGACAAGTGATTATTTTTTTGTTCAGTGCAAAGAAGTGGCTGTTTGTCTCATCTGTCAAGAAACAGTGTCTGTGTTCAAAGAATACAATCTGCGCCGACACTATGAAACCCGCCACAGAGAAAAGTATGCTAGCTTGCAAGGCCAAATGAGAGCAGACAAAGTGTTGAAGCTAAAAAGTGTACTATAAGCTCAGCAGAATACATTTGTATGCCAAACCCAGCTGAACCAGTCATCCGTTCGAGCATTAGCACTGGATGAGAGCAATGACGTGCAGGACACAGCACAGCTGCTAATATTTCTTCGTGGAGTTATTTCAAACTTTGTAGGGCTGCTAGCTCCTCTGACACTTCAAAGTCTAAAAGGCACTACGACAGGGGAGGATATTTTTGGTAAAGTGTGCCAAACGATGGGAGAGCTGGGTCTAGACTGGTCTAAGATGGCCAGCATCACTACTGACGGGGCTCCTAGTATGGTTGGCGCATAGAGGGGGCTTATAGGACACATGAATAAAGAAATGGAGGAAAGAGGTCTAACCCCACCATTACAAGTCCACTGCCTGTTTCACCAGCAAGCACTCTGCTGCAAAGTTCTGAAGTGGGAATCAGTCATGAAGGTGGTGGTGTCATGCATAAACTTCATCAGAGCAAACAGACTTAAACACCGGCAGTTCCAAGCCTTTCTCGCCGAGCTAGAGTCTGCTCACAGAGATGAGCCTTTACCACACTGAAGTCCGATGGTTAAGCCGGGGCAGATTTTTGAGGCGTTTTTATGAGCTGCTATCTGAAATCAACGCCTTTCTTCTGACGAAGGGCAAAACTGTCCCAGAACTGATCGACGCAGAATGGAAATGGGACCTCGCCTTTTTAACAGATGTGACAGAAATGTTGACAGGCCTCAACTTGCAGCTCCAAGGCAAGGGGAAACTAATATGTGACATGTATTCCCACATTAAAGCATTTGAGGTGAAAATAGCACTGCTTGTGGGACAAGTGCAAAAGCAAGACTTCACTCATCTCCCCGTTACCAAAAGTCTCTCAGCTGAGAAACCAGTGGCTCCATTCCCAGCTGAAAAGTCTGTGGAAGCGCTGGAAATGCTGAAGGCGGAGTTTGACGTGTGATTCCGTGAGCTACATGTTCACGCTAAAGAAATCCGCCTTTTCCAGAACCCCTTTGCTGCCGACATTGACAAAGCCCCGCCTTCTTATTAGTTCGAGTTGGCTGAGTTACAGAACTGTGATGTTCTGAAAGACGCATTTAAGCCCAACGGTCTCATTGAATTCTATGCTTCCCTTCCTAACGAGACACACCCAAACATCAAAAGGCAAGCAATGAAGATGTCCACACTTTTTGGCAGCATGTATATTTGTGAGCAAACCTTTTCATGCATGAAACTAATGAAAACTCCAATGACATCAAGACTCACTGATGAACATTTGCATCAGTCTTTGAGACTGGCTGTGACAGGAATGGAACCTGACATTGGACTTCCCACTAGCCAGAAGCAAGCCCACAGTTCACACTAATTAATATGCATAAGTAAATGTTTTGATTTTGAATAGCACTAAATATGAAAAATTGTCATTATGATAGTAATAACAATGCTCTTTTAATAAGCTATATGTCTCTTGAAAAGTAATCATTTGTCTGTACGGTGCATAACAAAATAAACTATTCTAGCATTAGGAGGCATAATAAATACATTTAAAATCATAATTAAATCTCCACAATAATACTAGTAGTCACTCCGGCCCATGTAATTTTCTGTTAAAAACCAACCCGGCCCCCCATTAAAGACAGGGAAAATTATGTGGCCCTTGCAGAAAAAAAGTTTGGGGACCCCTGCTCTAACCATTGGGCCACTACCCAAACCGTTAATGCACGCTCAGTGCCCCCGGTCCCGTATGGCATAACAATACAACTCACAACCCCATTTTATTACGTGGTCACTTGGCATCCCATATTGTGTTCTTCCGTTTCAACCACAGCCAGTGGCTGCTTCTCTCAGCGACAGTGGCAAGTTCTTTAACTACCGTACGTTGGGCCTGTCCTCTGATCCTCACTTTCTTTAGAAGCCTTGTAGTGGAATTGGAAACAAAGCCCCTGCAGCCCACTTCCACCGGGAACACTTTCGCTGTCCATCCCCGATCTTCAGCTGCCAAGTTGGCATACCGGAGATTCTTTCTTTCAAACGCTTCGTTAATGGCATCTTCCCAAGGTACAGTCAACTCAACTATGAGGACTGTCCTACTGGAGCTGGACCACACAACCATGTCCGACCGCAGGTTGATCGCTGCGATTTCCAAGGGGAAAGTAAGTCTGTGGTTTAAATCAACTCGCATTTCCCAATCCCTGGCTATACTCAGCAGGCCTGAAACTGGGGATAAGGGCTTGGCCTGTGGTTTCTGCCCCTCCCGAATAAAGGGTTGCCTTTTTAGCAAGTTAGTCTTGGCGTTTTGGGGGATGGCATTTGCTGCCACTCTCTTAGTCTCTACTGCTGCAGCCAAGCACTTTAGTACTTAATTGTGGCGCCATGTGTATCTCCCCTGTATCAAGCTCTTCTTACAACCCTCAAGAATATGTTTGAGGTTTGCTGGAGCTGCACATAGGTGGCAGGCTGGATCTGGTCCATACCAAACATGCAGATTTGTTGGTGAGGGCAGCACATCATATGTAGCTCTTATGATAAAACCAGAAATAGAAGAAATCACTGAATTAAAGTGACGGTTCACCCAAAAATTCTCCCATCATTTCATCACTCTCTTGTCATTTCAAACCTGTATGATTTTCCCCCTCTGCAGATCACAAAATAAGATATTTTTTTAAATGTTGGTAACCGAACAACAGGTGGTATTCATTCACTTCTACTGTATGGACTCAAAACAGATGCAAGTGAATGAGTAGCACCCGTTGTGTGTATGTGTGCATGAGTAGGGTAAAACAGGAACAATTACACCTGTCATTTCTTATGCGCTTTAACAACATGGGCCCAGATGTTCATTTGTATGTTTTGTTTGAGTTTTAACTATTCAATTTGTTTATTTCAGATATGATGGAAGTGAATGATGCAGATGGGAAACATCAGAATGTGAAAAAAACAAGTCCGAATGTTTCAAGAGAAGGAACTCTGAGAGCAGGAGATAAAAAGCGTGGAAAGAGATCCTCAGAAGTTGGACAGATGAGAACTCACAGAGGAGAAAAAACATTTGCATGTCATCAGTGTCAAAAGAGTTTTCCAGGTGAAGCACAACATGAGAGACACATAAAAAATCACACTGCTCAGAAACCCTTCACATGTCAAGAGTGTGGGAGGGGTTTCACAAGTAAAAGTGCCCTTCAGAGACACGTGAGAAATCATACTGGAGAGAAACCCTTCACATGTCAACTGTGTGGAAATAGTTTTACAATTATGAGTAACCTCAAGAAACACATGACAATTCACACGGGAGAGAAACCATTCCCGTGCCAACAGTGTGGAAAGAGTTTTTCAGGCACTGGTGACCTTAAGCTACACATGAGAGTTCACACTGGAGAGAAACCATTTGCATGTCATCAGTGAGAAAAGAGTTTTAGATCTCGCGGTCACCTTAAGAGACACATGAGAGTTCACACTGGAGAGAAACCCTAAGCATGTGATAAGTGTGGAAAGAGTTTTTCAAATGCGGAAAACCTTAAGACGCACTTGAGAACTCACACCGGAGAGAAACCATTTGCATGTCTTCAGTGTGGACAGAGTTTTTCATTCATGGGTAACCTGAAGAGGCACATGAGATCTCACACTGGAGAGAAACCCTTCACATGCCTTCTGTGTGGAAAGAGTTTCAGATGTGCAGCTGACCTTAAGACTCACATGAGAGTTCACACCGGAGAGAAACCCTTCACGTGTGATCAGTGTGAAAAGAGTTTCACAAGTAGAAATATCCTAAGGAACCACATGAGTATCCACACTGGAGGTAAAACATTTTCATGTCATCGGTGTGAGAAGAAGTTTAGATATGAAAGTACACTCAAGACTCACATGAGGATTCACACTGGAGAGAAACTATACACGTGTGATCAGTGTGGAAAGAGTTTCACAGTTGCAGCACAACTTAAGATACATGTGAGAGTTCACACTGGAGAGAAACCCTTCATGTGTCATCAGTGTGAAAAGAGATTTTCAAGTATGGGCAGCCTGAAGGATCATTTGGGAACTCACACTGGAGAGAAACCGTTTGCATGTCATCTGTGTGGAAAGAGCTTTAGAACTGGCAGTCAACTTCAAGAACACATGAGAGTTCACACTGGAGAGAAACCGTTCACGTGTCAGCAGTGTGAAAAGTGTTTTTCAAGTACCAGTGGCCTTAAGAAACACATGAGAAGTCACACTGGAGAGAAACCCTTCATGTGTCATCACTGTGAGAAGTGTTTCTCAAGTACCAGTGGCCTTAAGAAGCATTTGAAAACTCACACTGGAGAGAAACCCTACTCATGTGATCAGTGTGGAAAGAGTTTCACGGATAAAGGTTACCTTCAGGTACACAAGAGTATTCACACCGGAGAGAAACCCTACGCATGTGATCAGTGTGGAAAGAGTTTCTTAAGTACCGGTGGCCTTCAGAAGCATTTGAGAAGTCACACTGGAGAGAAACCGTTCACATGTGATCAGTGTGGAAAGAGTTACACAGATAAAGGAAGCCTTCAGGTACACAAGAGAACTCACACTGGAGAGAAACCATACCCATGTGATCAGTGTGGAAAGTGTTTTAAGGATAAAGGTTACCTTCAGAAACACATGAGAACTCACACTGGAGAGAAACCATACTCATGTGATCAGTGTGGAAAGAGTTTTACATTCTCAAGTAGCCTTAAGACACACAAGAGAAGTCACACTGGAGAGAAACCCGTCACCAAATGTGGTCACAAAGGTAATACGTTTGTGGGGGACACCACTGACAGGTTGCTTAAAACTGACATAATAACGTAATGAAAACATTTTTTTTCTCTAGCTTTCAGCTCATTTGTCATTTGGTCCATTCCTACTACAACATAATTAAAGATCAACAATAAAAAAAAAAAATTTCCTTTTATCAACAATATGTTAGCCTTAAGGACATTGATAAATTGGTATACACTCCAAACCGCTAAGAAGCATTTAGAAGATCTAAGCGTTCAAAACTGACAGTCTGGCACGTGCGCTCGAAAAATCTAGAAATTCCATAAAATCGCGCCACACTTCAACCTCCTGTCAAAGTTCTTGTCCAATCAAATGCTCTTTAGAATCCGAAGAGTCCCGCCCCCTTCACTGTGAAAGCTGCTGAAGCGGCACACTTGTTCGCACATTTATTGGCTTTGTCCAGAGACCCACACTTGCAGTCTGTGCACTTGACCACTTGACTACTTCCATGACGTATTTTCTGTATTTGACCAAAGCGTTCTAGTGGGCATGAAGAAGTGAGCACGTAGTATTTCTAACTTGGGGCACATTCAAGCTCAAACCGGTGCGCAACGTTTTGCTACGGTTTCTGGGTTGAGCGATACGTTTTCTCTTGTTGGGTGGGAGTGTCCAAAATGTCAGCCCAATCAGCAGCAACATAACCCACGCGGTATTAAAGAGACATCTCGCACAATGGGTTCAAGTAAAGTCCTTCACAAATGTGTCCGCTGCAGCTCGGTATACGCAACAAATTAAGATATTAGAAGAGATGTATTTTGCCGTATAAAGCACGTATTTATACCGATTTCATCAGGCTCCGAAAATTCTTCAGAAAGAACACAAAGAATGGCCTTCCATAGTTCAACTCTTGCGTCATTAGAACAAGGTGTTCAACGCACCACCGTTTCCGTAAAAAAATGTTTCGCAACATTTTGTCGGGGCTGAACGCAGTCCTGATGCGACACCTTTAGCAACTGCAAACATGTAATTCATGTGGTGTTTCTAAGTATGTGATAAAAGCAGTTTTACAAAATACATAACCTATCTCTGGAGTTTACACCAATATAATGTGCAATTATATGTAATATCTAATTATAGAGTCAAGTCAGATTCATTTTCATAGCACGTTATTTGCAGGGCTGTCACGATTAATCGTGCTATTTTTATGCTCAGTTTCTAAATGAGTTACGGTTAAATGCCGCCACATCTGAAAGCCAGAGGGCGCTCTGGTAGCAGAAACTCCAAATAAGTGCTGCAGTCCAACAGAATTACGATTTACACACGCTGGGTGCTTCTCTATAGAGGGTATGCATTGACGTCACTTTCCAACGTGAACACGCCGGGACACGCTCCCTTGAGTGGTAAAACTAAAGCAAAATGGCTGCATTCAATAGGAGGAACAAAAAAACGGGCCTAAAGCACGCAATTATTTGCCGAAACTACAAGCAGCTGGACTCGACTCGACGGTGATCCTTACGACTACCTTATGACTTACAAAGGAATCAGGTGTTCTTAGACACTCAAATGTTGCGCGGAATTGCGTTTCCTGATATTGTAACCATTCATTTTGCCCAGTGTTTTACCACTCAAGCAGGCGCGTTCTGCGCGAATTGAAAGTGACGACACGTGCATACCCTCTATATGCCTCCTCGTTTCCTCGCTCCTCCGTCCTCCATCCTATGACCCGGAAACCGATTTCAATGTGCAATGTGTACAGTCATCATTAATTGACGACGCTTTGAAGTGACGCTAAAGGGAGCGACGATTTGCCATTTCACTTCTTTTAATTCCTCCATCCTCGCTTCTTTCCTTGTTCCCTTCCCTCGCATCCTGAAGGGGTGGAGCTAAGGCGAGAGTAAAAGAAGCTAGGAAAAGAAACGAGGATGCACAAATAAGGGCATATTTTATCGCTGTTCTTCAATCCTTCTCAGGAGTTTTTATGAAAATAAAGTATATTTATAATGATGATGTTTGAGGAGTGTTGCTTTTTTAAATGCACATTATAAACGACTCAATCTCGTAGTAATTTTACATCGAGCAGTACTTCCTACTGATCAAAGAGATGAAGTTCACGGAAGAGCTGTACATAAAACACAGAACCGAAGCCTTTGCGTTTCAGTATCGATTCTAGACAGCGATGCATCATCCCCAGGCCTCTTTATTTGTATTGTCTCAAAGCAGCTGCATCAAAGAAAAACACATGTTAGCCAAACATAGAATAAATAAAGATATAACCTTAAAGAGTGGTGGTGTAACTTACACTGGAAACCTATCCGCAACATCCCGCGAGACCCGGGAAAAAAGTCGAATGATTTATATCCAGAACATGATGCATGATGGGAAACAATTAGACCTGAATACTGCTCTGAAGCGCTATTCAAGATGGTGTGGGTTCACTGTGCCTTAAGGGAACTGCACTTTGGCATTTGTAAGACATGGGACAGTCTTGAGCTCTAAGGTCCTGTCGCGTGCATGCGCTCTCTAGTGTCCAAGACACCAAGTGAGGGTATTTGGACAAAGCCATGATGTCCTACATGATGAACCACTCCTAGTGCACCGGAAAGGGAATACTGGTGAAATTGGTGTAACCTCATTTTTTGTAACTGTGAATCATCACTGGTCTCACGATTCGATTAGGATCATCATCTCTTTAATTAGATATCAAAACTTTCGATTCCAAAAATGACTTCAGCTGAGGTTTCACAGACAGGGTCACATATAATCAAAGATCCCGGACCTCTTCAAAACGATCTTAATCTGTGTTCTGAAGATAAACGGAGGTCCGAGGGTTGACCAACGACTTGAGGATGGGAAATAGGGGAAAAGGATTTCTTAAAAGGATACTCTGTCATGAGTTACTCAACCTCAAGTCGTTGGTCAACCCTTGGACCTCCGTTTATCTTCAGAACACAGATTAAGATCGTTTTGAAGAGGTCTGGGATCTTTCTGACTCCTCCATAGACATCAATGAAACCAAACTTCAAAGCGCTGAAAGTGAGTCAAGACATCGTTAAAATAGTCCACGTCACTCCAGGGTTCAGCTTGAATTATATAAAGCGGCGAGGAGACGTTTTGTGTGCAAACCATCAAAAACACAGACTATATTCAACTATATCCTGACTTTTATTATTCATCTACAGTGTTAGATTACAGCTGGTTATATGTGAGATTCATGTAGGTGTGTGTTTCATTCATTTCTTTCTCTACATGCAGGGCGGTGGAGTGCAGATGGAGAGAGAAGTTAAATGGTTTGATGTAAATGTTGACCTGCAAACAAATGGACATCTATGAAAGTCAAAGACGCACGTTCTCACTTCACTGAAACTGCAGAAGATTGAAGAGATAATTCACAGCAGAGATTTTGAGTTTGTCTAACCCAATTTAGTGATAAAATAAAGTTTTTCTAGAATTTCTCAGTGAATTTATTTTGAATTCTGAGTTATTGAATTAAAGTCAAATGGAGAGACAGTATTTATGAAAATGTCCATTTATTCATCATTGGAGTTTGGGTTCCTCACCACAGCAGGGCCGTGTTGGCTTGCTCACCGGGAGACTGCATTTATTAGATATTATTTACTAGAATGATCTTGCTTGGTCTATAAACACCATGCACTGTGCTGTGTTTTACCTTACTGTGTTTTTCTGTCTTATTTTCTCCTGTTAAGCTGCTTCGCAACAATGCACATTGTGAAAAGCGCTATATAAATAAAATTTAATTTTAAATAAAATTTGACAGTTATTTACTTTGATTTCTGCTATCATTTCTACAAAAGCTATTTTAATTTGATTTATTCAACAAGAGTTCAAAGTCTTTAGTTTTATAATAAACGAGCTAAGGGATAAAATACATTGTCTGCATTTTTTCCCTGTTTTAACTATAATAAAAATGTTCCAATTCTCCTTTTTTCAAATTAAACCTCTATAATCAATGTTCTTGTGTAAATAAGACATCATGTTATGTAGTTTAGTTGGTGTTGTACTAGTTCAATACAATAAATCGAACTATATATACACTGCCCGTCCAAAAAAAGAGTCACACTAATATTTCATTGGACCACCTTTAGCTTTGATTACGGCACACATTCGCCATGGCATCGTTTCGATAACTCAACTCAACTCAACTTTATTTATATAGCGCTTTTACAATTTTCATTGTTACAAAGCAGCTGTACATGAGACACATTGACTACAAGCAAAACAATCAAAGTTGTACCTGCAAAAACAAGAAAAGGTTGAAAACACAGAAGACAGACACACCCACACACACAACACGCACACACAGAGACACAGAGACACACCCACACACAAAACACTCCACACACACAACACGCACACACAGACACAGAGACACACACACGGATGCGCACGGACAAGTACGCACACACACACACGCTCAGTGAGAGCACACATTTAGGATATTTAGGATAAGTGTGAGAATTACTCGGACAATATTCCGGATATTGTGACACATATGAGGCAATCCATCCCGGAGTCTGAGAAAGCTGATGCAACATAGTTGGAATGGATAAACGGACTCTCGGGGGGATGAGGAGGCTGGATGATCAGTACTGTGATCCCAATTGTTGTTACTACTATCCCTCCTATTGATTGTGCCTTGTATCCTACAGTGTATTGTTAGTTGTGTTATGCACTCTGTTACTTCTTTGACAAGACAGGGGACTTATTAGGTGATGTTGGCACAATGTAAGACCGAAGTTAACCAGACTATGATGGTTAGAGTCACACTGGAAGGTTATCATCCGGAGGATCATTATCAAGTGTGGGAATCTGCATTTGATACTGATGATGACGGGGATGATTATGTCCATACGTATGAGTTAGAACCAGAACCGGCGGTAGGGGGTGATGCTTTATCTGATGCTATAAGCAGGTCGTTTGTAATTTTAGCGAGTGCAGTTTCAGTACTATGATGCGGTCTAAAGCCTGACTGGAATTCTTCGTGTATGTCATTATTTTGTAAGAAAGAGCACAACTGAGTGGACACTACTTTTTCTAGTACAATATCAATATCTTTATTTCATTATTTCTTTGTTTGATTATTTATCTCATAACAGTTTGCAAACAGAAAACTAAATAAAAATATGCTGAAGGCAATAGTTTTTATATTTATCAGTTTTGTACATTTAAAGTATGTTTTGTTTCTTTTAAGGGACACAGGGTTGTTTGTAAGACTGCTTGTTGGTCTTAAAGTGGCCATTGTGAGAATTTAGGTTTTGCCTGTGTCCCACACATAGTATCCCACACTGTTTTATGCATTATATCCTGCTTATTATGTTTCTCACTTATGTCACTTAATTGCCAGTGAGAGTTACGACTTGAAGTGTTTGAACTCGATATCAGTATGTTCCAGATGTTAAGAACAAGGAACTAAGGTAGTGCTAACCTAAGCAGAAAGTAAAGCTCCTCCTACAGCAATCCACCAATAAATGTGAGAGACAAACAAGCAGAAAATCACTTCAGGAGTTCTTCATACTGTTGTTGGAGGAAGAGAAGCTTGAGAACATAAGGATACTGAGGAAAAAGAGGTTAGTGTCTGTTTTTAATCTTTATTTTGACATTGGAGGAATAATACAGCTTTCATTTAGCAGCTGTAGTTAAATCACATAATATGTTTTTAAATAACTATTAAGTCATACATGTTACTAGTTTTCTGTATGGTGAAAGAAAATATGCTAAACATGTGTTAACTGTGTTGTTCTGGGCTCGTGCCGGTTCTGAGCCCGGCGCACTTGCCCTGACCCGGGTAGAGTGCTCCGGGTTCGGATAGATCCGGCAAGCTCGGAGCCCGCTCCTTGTACAGCACGCCAAATACGCATAAACTGCATACCCATGCTCTATCATTACTATCCCTGCAACACAGCTGTTTATCTGCGCAGGTGAACTCGTGAATGGATATTAATCCTGGCTGGAAAGCAAATGAAAGGCTATTCCTCTGGCGTTATCTCTGCATTCATGGTGCCATCTGAAAGGGTGTTTTCAGTTTTTCTAATTGTCAACAGGCTCCAGACTGTCACCACAACACGTAAACATGTTACGTTATTAAATAAAAACTCCAAGCTTTGGATTGAGGTAGGCCTGCTATTTTTATTTGATGAAAAAACTTTCTGACGGAAATAAACTTTGCCGGTTCTTCAGTATTTTCGTTTTGTCATCATTTGTTAATTAATTCAGTTTTTTTCTTGCCTGTTTACTTTATGCTTTGAATTTATATTATTTTAGTTTTTCTCTATTGTCCAAAATGCTGCAGGTTTGTGAAAATGTGATAATATGTGAATGCAGGTGCTGTTGTTGATGTAATCGTTATGCTGCTGTTTGCATGTTAAAATAAATCTGTGAAAAAAATGTTTGTAATTTTAACGAGTCACAGACCTTCGTCAACTGTAGCTGTGTTCTCATTTCGAAGTCTGCGTCCTCCGGATGTCGCATGCGAAGGCGTATTCTGATGGACAAACGCGACCTCCGGAGGACGCAGCCTTTGAAATGAGAAGCAGCATGTATTTTTATTTCATTCCAATTAATAATTTAAGTCTTATCAGTTAACGAGTGCCGGTTCTCGGTTAGGGAAATTAACCGAAATGAGCATCCCTAATTTAAATACATGGTAAACAACTGGCAGTGCATTGAATGAACGTGTTCCTTGAGAATTAAAATTGGCTTTGCAAGTGCAATACAGTAGATTTTAATGGCATCTAGCGGTGAGGTTGCAAATTGCAACAAATGGCTCAGTCCATCCCTCCCTTTCCAAGCACTAAAGCGTAATTTATTGTGGTGTGTAGGACCTATGCCGTACCTACGCCGTAGGCTGTGCGTAGCCTGACATGCACCTCTCCAAAAATGTAACAACGTGTAAACTCAACGCGGACCTTACGTGGACCGCACGCGCTCTGATTGGTCTGTTTGAACCCCTCGCTAAGGTAAAAAAAAAACTCAGCGATAGCATCATGTTTACTCAAACGCATTTCCGAATGAATTATCTAAGTAAATTATTTGTTCTTCTGTATTTAACATCTCAAGCTGCAACAAAAGTGACTGTGTTTACTTGCCGCGATCACTGCTAATGCTTCTCAAACCAGCTGCTGCTTCTTCGGCTCTTGTCTTCGTTACATAAGCAACACGCGCGGACACTGACGCCTAGTGGTCATTGCCTGTCGACGTGGACAACGAAAGTTTGGTTTAAGGACGAAAAACATACCAAGCAGAATGTTTTTTCACCATTCCATTTAACACATGCATGCAGTGTTCGGCGCTGTCACATCTGTCAAAGCAGAAATGAAACCACGGCTCTCTGTAAGTTTTTTTTTCTGTCATCCCGGTCGCACTCATATGTACATTGCATGCACTTATTTCGTCTTTTCAAAATAAATATCTGAAAAAGCACATACATTTACCCAGCCAGGGTGCATGGCTGGGTAAATGTGTATGCTTTTTCAAAATGTTCTTGAAGAAATCAGGACAGAAGTGGTCAAAAGTGAACAAAATAGACGGATTACGGCAGCAGGTGTAAACGGGTATGTGCTTCTTTCGTCCACTTGTGATCCGATCGACCAAATAATACCAGGCATAAAGAGGGTCTTATAAAGACTGCAGGGGGCCAGAAAATCCACATGCGGCTCGAGAGCCACCGGTTGCCGACCCCTGTTCTAAAGTAATACAAACACAACTGTAAGGTCGGAGCCAAGATGTCCCGACCAGAGACTATTCTTCTCCTGAGAAACAAAGAATGGTTCTAAGCACAGTGGGGAACCTAGGCCAAAAGGGCACTCCTTCCTGAAAGAACAACACACCAATTCCTGATCTAAAGATAATCATCTCTGGAAAAGGACAGGGAGCATCTCTCAGTACAGTGAGAAACCTGAACCAAAAGGACACCTTCCTTTGAGAAACAACGGACTCCCTCCAGTACAGCAAACTCCCTACTGAGCTAACACAATCACCTACTGTATGCAGATTAAGTACAGCCCCAGGGGTCACAAGACCCAATCACAGCCAAATTCCTAACTCTAAAGAATATTTACATAATGTTTTGTTCAGGTTTGGTATTTAAGGGAAGTTGACAAAAATATCTGGGAATCTGTAGCCAGATCTCCCGCACAAATCCCTGTGTGTCGTCTCTTGCCAGGTATGCAACATTGAACTTCTCTTTGCTTTATTTCTTCTGATTTTCTATTATTTGTTATTGAATTATATTGATTATTGAATTGAACCTTGAATTGGATTTTGAATTATGCTTCCCTTACCTGGCTAATAAATGATGTTTGAATTAATTCTGTATTGCTCTGAGTTTATAAACTTTAGTAGATCACGCTATATCCTTTGTTACCGCAAATCTACGTTCAGGTTAGTGACGGACTAGAATCCTGTATTAGGTGGAGCATTGGGCACGCCAGATGAGATTCTAGAGCTCCGGCTAACTACTTGGCATTAGTTTAAGTGTAATTAGACCGTAGGGGCTATCGTTTCCATTTAGAACAGCACATATGTTGTCTGACCAATCTAAATAGGGCAAGTCACCAAAACCTCTGGTTATTGTAATATTATTCTAACTAAGTGTACATAGGAAACTATGGCATGGTTATATAAAGCTACCGTCAGAGGAAGTAAGATTGGTCTATTTATCTCTATGGAGTGGTCATGACCTCTGGTTGGAAATAATCCTTACTTTAATTAAGTTGTCATAGTCTAAGGGGACTAGATCAAATAATGTTTCAGGAAGAGCTGGTTGGAGACGGCCATCTGAGCATTACTGGTCATAGAAACCTCTGGCAGTGACCAAGACTGGCGAGTTTGTGACCGTGAGATCTGCGTATAACGGCCGGCGCGAGACTCTAAGCGACATTGAGAATCGGATGAAGGAGTGTAATTTAGAATAAAACAGAGGAATCAGACATCCGTCCAAATTTCACAATTATTAATGATAAAAGTTAAATGTAAACTAAATGAGAAGTCGAGATATTATTAAATTGGAGTCAGATAAAATAGAGGTAATTAAGTGAAATGTGCTTTCATGCAAATACTGTTTCACTAAACAAAGGAAGACAAGAACACGTGTGAAGCCTTCGCCACGCCTCTGGATACCGTCATTGGACCAGTGGGTGGTGCCTTACATAACGCATCATTATGTTATGTCATGTTATGTTTATACACCTCTGAAGACATAATTATGTATATTATATTGCATTTCTGACAATAGGTCCTCCTTAATATTACACAGTGCACACTTTAATAAGATGCAACACATCAGATCGTGCCCGTAACATCTCCAACAGCGCAGAAATGCCACAGCCCCAGAAATAGAAAAAATCACTAAATTAAAGCGACAGTTCACCCAAAAATGAAATTTCTGCCATCATTTCATCACCCTCTTGTCATTTCAAACCTGCAAAAACCTTTCCCTTTACAGAACACAAAGAAAGTCCAGTCCTTTGGATAAAAACCCGCTCCGCGCTCCGACTATATTTCGCACGCTCCGCTCACATGCTCTGCACCATTCACATGTCAACAGTGTGGGAGGAGTTTCAAAAGTAAAGGTGCCCTTCAGATACACGTGAGAACTCACACTGCAGAGAAACCATTCACGTGTCAACTGTGTGGAAAGAGTTTTAGATCTCGCGGTCACCTTAAGAGACACATGATGATTCACACTGAAGAGAAACTCTTGTGGTCCAGGAGAGGCACCTCTGGCTTAACCTTGCGCATATGAGCGACGCCGAGAAAGTCCGCTTTCTCGACGCGCCCATTGCGCAGGGTGGGCTGTTTGGTGACACTGTCGAGGACTTCGCTCAGCAGTTCTCGGCAGTGAAGAAGCAGACGGAGGCGATCAGCCATATCCTACCCCGCCGTGACTCGGCCGCCCACAGGCCTTCGAGATCCCGTGAGGCCTCTGCTCCCCAGCAGCCCCGGCCCTCTTCGAAGCCAGCTCCGGTCCAGGCGCTCCCTACCCAGGCGGCACCCCGGAAGAGGACATCGAAGGGGAGACCACCACCCCGTCAGCAACCTTCGAGGAAGAAGCGACCCTGACGGGAAGACCCCAGGGAGGTTGACACCATCGGGCCCGATCCCAGCCATACCATCGCTGGACAGTCGATCCGGGACGGTTCCTGCCCCGTTGCAACATCAGCTAGGCCCCTACGGGGGCCTAGCACCCACTTTTTCACAAAAAGAATTTCCAATCTCCCTGGGTGTTCTTCACAGCCACTCTCGCCCTCTGTCAGAAGGTGTTAGGCAACTCGACGTTGCGTCTTGGCGAGGCGCAACATCGAATGTACATTGCAGCCATCAACACTCTCAAATCGACGGTGCGGGGAGCTGCATCGCCAGGCAGGCAAACCAGCAGAGCCAGTCTTCTTCCCGGGGGCCCGCCCCCAGCAAGAGACCCGCACTGCCAGCCATCGAACCACCCCCCGGGGGGTCGATGAAGCAGATCGTACCCTTAGTCCCCCTGTCGCGGTCCCTGGGAGCTTGGCTCGAGCTTCCCACACGGTCACGGTGGCTGAGGAGAACGATCCGTCTCGGCTACACGATCCAATTCACCAGAAACCCACCCAAGTTTTGGGGTATCCTCGCCACCTCAGTCAGAGGCCGGGATGCGATCGAGTCCGTCCCCCTAGCCGAGATGTCCAAGGGGTTTTACAGCCCCTACTTCATCGTCCCCAAAAAAGGCGGGGAGGTGCGCCCCATCCTAGATCTGCATACCCTGAACAGGCACCTGCACAAGCTGCCGTACAGGATGCTCACGCAGAAGCGCATCCTAACATCTGTCAGATGTCAGGATTGGTTCATGGCAATCGACCTAAAGGAGGCTTACTTTCATGTCTCGATTCTCCCTCGTCATCGCCCGTTCCTACGGTTCGCTTTCGAGGGTCAGGCATATCAGTACAGAGTCCTCCCCTTCGGTCTGTCCCTGTCCCCACGAGTCTTCATGAAGATCGTGGAAGCCGCCCTCTCAGGGAGAGAGGTGTGCAGGTACTCAACTACCTCGACGACTGGCTTGTCTTGGCACACTCGCGAGATCTGTTGTGTACACACAGCGACCTGGTGCTCTGGCACCTAGATCGACTGGGGCTACAGGTCAACCGAGAGAAGAGCAAGCTCTCCCCTGTGCAGAGCATCCTCTATCTTGGTATGGAACTCAACTCTGTCACCATGACAGAGCGACTGTCCTCAGCACGCGCCCAGTCGGTGTTGAACTGCCTGGATCATTTCAAGCAGTCAGCGGTTCCCCTGAAACTATTTCAGAGGCTCCTGGGACAACCCCGTCCGTGTTGTGTCCATTACGCGCGCTGCGCCTTTACTTAGACCGCACGCAGAGCTTCAGGAGCTCGGATCAGCTCTTTGTCTGTTTCGGAGGTCAGCAGAAGGGGAGAGCTGTCTTCAAGCAGAGGTTGGCGCACTGGATTGTGGATGCTGTCACGACAGCCTACCAATCCCAAAATCACCCGTGCCCTCTAGAAGTGAGAGCTCACTCCACCCGGGGTATAGCCTCCTCATGGGCACTGGCACGCGGCGCCTCTCTCACAGACATTTGTAGAGCTGTGGGTTGGGCTACACCCAACACCTTCGCGAGGTTCTACAACCTCCGCATAGAGCCGGTGTCAGCCCGCGTCCTGCATGGCAACACGTAGGACCGGCAACCGGTAGGGTGTACCCCTCTCTCGAGTGGGTCAGCATACCGATTCAGCCTCCCTTCTTTCCCCACTGGGCGAAGAACAGGCACTCCATCCATCACTAAGCAAGCACCTTCTGTGGAGGGCTGGGCAGAGCAGCCCTGCCCCTTAGGCCGGGTATCTCCGGAGTTATTCGCAACATAGCTCTAACCGGACCTAGTGCTACCAGACGTTGCAACCCCCCAGTAGAGCGGTTCTGTCTGATGTATCCTCATGCTGGTTCCCACCTTGATAACCCATGACCCCCTAGGTGGACCTCCACCTCGCGGTTAACTCCTTCAGTCTGCACATTCTTCCCATGAGTTCTCCCCCATCGGTGAGACCATGTTGGTATCTCCACTAAAGCTCCTCCCTGTGGTAGGAAGTGGTCTCTGTAGCGCATACCCCACTTGAGGAAGTAGTGCTTACCCAGTGGCCTTACAGTTCCGGGAAGCTTCTCGCTGTTAGAGAAACAAGGCCGCAGCCTGTGAGGCCGAAGGCAGGGGCCTTCCCACCTTTCAAGAAAGCTCTGGGACCCCCTACCTACCCACTAGTAGGTTACAATTTCGCGATAGCGCTCACGGCTGACACGCCCAGGCCAGTCACCGTCGCTTCGCTAGAGATTGTGACAGGGCACAGTGTTGTGGCGTTTTCCATAGGAACCCCATCTGTCGGTTCGACACAATGTCGAGAGACTGACAGAAAGGGAACGTCTCGGTTACGTATGTAACCTCAGTACCCTGATGGAGGGAACGAGATGTTGTGTCCTCCTTGCCACAACACGTGCTGTCCACTGCAACAGCCGTGAGAGGTCTCAGGCTCCTCAGAACAAAGGTGAATGAATGAAGCACGGCGTCTCCCTTTTATACCCGGAGTCCGGCATGCAATTTTCATTCGCCAATTTTCATTGGCCTTTTCTAAGTAGTTGGAAGTGATTGATACTCAGGGACGAACCCCATCTGTCGGTACTGAGGTTACATACGTAACCGAGATGTTTCCTGGCAACCGCTCTCTCCAAAGGGAACTGGCAGACCGCTCAGGAATAAGCCAGTCGTCTTTGAGCTGCGCAATGCCAGCTGTATGGGACGGGATCATCCGCATGTCTACCGGGTATCTAAAGTTTCCATACGATGCAGTTGACCAGCCAAACATTAAAGCGCAATTTGCAGCAATAGCCGGTTTTCCAAATGTAATCGGAGCGATCGACTGCACACACACTGCTATAAAGGCGCCATCTGAGGAAGAATTTGCATGTGAATGTGAATCGGAAACATTTCCTTTCAATAAATGTGCAGATAATATGTGACGCACAAATGCGCCTTACAAATATTGTGGCAAGGTGGCCTGGGTCAACCCATGATTCATTCATACTTACAAACAGCATGGTTGGGATGAGGCTCCAAGCTGGCAGGGTGCGCAATGGGTGGCTTCTTGGTGAGGGATGCATTTAAAGTTATGTTTCTATATAAAAAAAAAATTAAAATCATTCAACTGCCCATCAGGAGACCGCGGTTATCCACTAAAGACGTGGTTGTTAACCCCCCTCACCAACCCACAAACTGACCGAGAGTGCAGATACAATGATGTCCATTCTCAGTTGTAGAGCGAGCGATTGGGCAGCTGAAATGTCAGTGCGCAGCAGTTCTCCGCTTAACTTTCACTTTTATATCCGACCATTTCTTTTTAATTTCCACATTTACAGCTTTGGCCGTACGCAATGTTTTAGTATGGAATCAACGCAAGTCTTTGTACACGAGGACCTTGGTCTGTTTGAAAGCTCATGAGAGAATTCACATTGATGAGAGAGCTCATATGTGCTTTCAATGTGGTAAAACATCTCTCCTTTGGTGAAAATCACCTTTTTAATGTGGTTTATATTTCTGTGTAGTGTTTTTAAAATGCTGTAAGACAAACCAAGTGCTGAAGATTTTCTCAATAAAACTGCAGTTTACTCCATGTCTTTGTTTTAGCACCTATTGTATTATTGCTCCTGTATGACATATCTCTTATTGCTCCCTGAACTCTCTGTAAATCGCTTTGGATAAAAGCGTCTGCTGAATGACTAAATGTAAATGTCTGTCTGGTTTCTATGTCACAAACAACACACAGTTGACCGAGTGAATCAAGCGGCTTGAGCTGGTGTGAATAAGGAGCTGAAGACTAATTTACACATTCATGGACAACACTTTTTTAAGACACACCCGTCTTTCTTTTTGAAAAGTCAGCCATTACAACACCACTTTATAAAAAGAAAGCGATCCACTTCATCATTTGATATAGCATCAGTTTAATTGATTAATTTCACTTTGAGGTGACTTTACTGACTTCAATGTTCTTTACATCATGTGGGATGATTTTATGTAGAAAATGTTAAATACTAAGAATGACTTTAGCTGCGTTTTCGCAGGCAGGGTCACAAATAACAAATTGAACTTTCTTCCAAAATAGGATGGAAAAAGACAGAATCACATTTTTTTAAAACTTTTTTAAACATTGTCATCTCTGTAACTACAGAATGAGTAATACTGTTTTATATAATGTATATGTATATATATAATGCATTAATATTAACTTTAAAATACATTTTATTACGTTGAAAATGTCAAATGTGTATTAAATGACACTTTGTTATTTCTGTATATCTTACTTTGAAATATAAAGGTTAAACCTTTTGTATTTTCCATCTATGCTTTACATTTTTCACATTTTTTAACAAACGCGTGCACTTCAAGATCACAAACCGCATGTTTATACTCACTACAGTAAACGGGTTTAGTAAATACCCCTCTTTAATAGCGCTTGAATAAAAGTGTGCGATCACAATGTCATTGTCAACAAATATTTGTACAGTTAGTAATGCTAATGCACATCTCATGAAGAAATTGCCTCATTTTTAATAGCCACATTCTCGTTAATAAAATGACACCCATGATCCAGAAAACACACCCAGAATATGTTTTATTAGTATCCATCAGCTCTGAACATTGTATTGGAGCTGGAGATCTGCAGGTGCATGTGACGCTCATCTAAACCCTAGTCCAGATAGTGTTGGTAATGCACCTCAAACTGGTTTTTATAATAACCCAGTTTGACCAGTTATATAATTACTGACCCTCATTAAACAACAACAGAAGACACAAGGACACAGCGCGAGCAAACACGTGACAGTCACTTTATTCAGCAGTTCTGCTCCTAGAGGTCTGTTTGTTTGTTTATCTGAACAGAAAATATACAAGCGCCTTTTCAGGGAAGATTGTCTAGTGAAGTACAAAGTGATTTTAGAATTCTGAATTATCAAATTATCAAATCATTTCATTTCAAATCATTTCACCAGCACATGACCAGCATCAAAACATACCTAACCCAGCATATGCTGTTCTTTAAACAGCGATGATAGTCACTTATGAAATGATTTGTTTCTCACATCAGTGTTAATAGAGCTGTTTAAAAACCTCATTATTACAGACTGAGAGTTCTCTTTTCACCTCATTCATTATGATAATATCTTAAGCTCTCATGTAAATTGACACACAGAATAAATGTTTGTGTTTGAATAGACTGTGACAAAATGCAGGATTGATATTTATGTTCAAATCTAAATTGATTTACTTTTAAAACAGAATTCAGTTACAAGTTAGTTGACCCTCCAAATGTTAAAAAGGCTTTTGATTTGTTTAGTCATGAATGAAGTAAAGCGTCTCCTGTGACTTTAAGAAACATGACGTCACACTCTTCATGCTTCAGTCTCGCGAGGACGCGCTTCTGTGTGCGCGTGCAGAAAGTTCGTCAGAGTTGTGATTTTCATACACAAGTGAGTGATGTTAGTTGAATAATTCACTTTAAGTGTTTTAGTGTTTATATGTTGATGTTTAAATGTGTCGTTTTATATTTTCACTCGTGTTTGCTCTATTGTTAGCTGTAGCATCTTTAGCTAACGGGACGATGATAAAACCGGTTAAAGTAATAAAATGATGCTCACACAGTGATTCTTGAGTAGAATAATTCGGTTAATGTGTAATAATGTGTCATATTAAACTCAGATGTGTAATATTAAACTGGGATACAATTGTTTAATGTAGAACTGAGTTCTTATGCTTATTCTCACAGTATATAATGATGATTAGCATTAAACTCATGTGACAGAAATCCATCAGTGTGAGGTTATTTCTCTGATTGTGTCAGTAATATGAAGTTATTCCACTACTGAATGGGTGGATTCTTTAGCTCTACCTTGCTTCAATTATATCCTTTGGTCGTGTGGTTTTTATGTACCTCCTGGGAAAGCTAGGTTGCTGCTGGGAGAGGTGTTAGTGAGGCCAGCAGGGGGTGGATGGGGACACTATACTGTAAAAAGCTCCGTCCTTCGGATGAGACGTTAAACCAAGGTCCTGACTCCCTGTGGTCATTAAAGATCCCATGGTACTTCTCGTAAAGAGTAGGGGTGTAACCCCGGTGTCCTGACCAGATCCCCTCCAATGGCCCTTGTCAATCATGGCCTCCTAATGATCCCCACCCTCTGAATTGGCTCTATCTCTCCTCTCCACCTATAGCTGGTGTGTGGTGAGCGCACTGGCGCCTTGTACTGTGGCTGCCGTCGCATCATCCAGGTGGATGCTGCACACTGGTGGTGGTTGAGGAGAGACCCCCTCATATGATTGTAAAGTGCTTTGGGTGTACAGCAATACACAAAAAAGCGCTATATAAATGCCTCATTCATTCAAGATCCAATCAATAGTTTTCTGCACAATAATTATTGTGATCAGAGTAAACTATGTGCATCTGTCTGTTGTTTTAGTTCTCAATTTAGGCATTTAATTTTTGTCTCCAGTATCAAACTGCATTCCCTGGGTGTGAGAATCTACATTTTATCCCTTTTTGTTTTGGAAATGTGCCTGATAAAGCTCAAAGATTTTTTTTGGCTTTAACCCAGTTACAGAAGTTATTGGTGGCGGAAAGACCACATTTAGAAGACCGGATGTAATGATATGCATACCATGCCTAGGGAAAAAAACATATCTCTCAACGCGGACCCTACGTGGACCACAATGCTGCGAATGGTCTGTTTGAACCCCTCCCTCAGGTAAAAAACTCAGCGATAGCATCATGTTTATCAAACATATTTCCAAATGAATTATCTGAAGCCCTTTTCACACATAGATCCTGGAAAATACACAGAAAATGTGTCCCGGGGTCATTAGATTTTGTTTATTCACACTGATTTTCTGCAATCTGTGCTTGCGTTCACACACATCCCTTGAAGATCCCATAAAGACAAGTGACGTAATGTACTGCAATGTAATGTTATGTGTAGTTTTTTTTTTGTCGTGAAAATAGGGTTGATCACAGTGAAATATATTTCCTTGCGGTTTTTAGGTGGCTAAATAGCGCAATTTTTTATTGTGTTTAGTGCCAAATAGGCCTAAATAATCTCTCTTTTTTGGTTATTATTCTGTAGGATATATTGTTGCCTTTTGCAAATGACAGAGACATCACTTTTAAAACAAACTTTTTTATTTATATTTAGGGATGCACGATAAATTATCGGCCATATCGGTATCGGCCGATAAATAGTCATTTTTAATGTTATCAGTATCGGCCGATAATAAAGTTCAGGCCGATATATTTTAGCGGATAGATCCTAAATCATTTCCTCTGGTTAAACTTCTTCAGCTGCACGCTGCTCACAGTTAAAATCCAGTACAGTACTGTATCTTTCTGTCATGATCATTCATTTACTGCTATCAGCAAAACAGTGTTGATGTAGGTACAGTATGTAGATATTAATGAATGTATGTAAATTATAGGAACAAAAGCATATTGTTTAAATCAGACTGCTGTCTGAATGCTTTCTGTCTGGAGACCTGTGAGACATGTGGCTATTAAGAACATTTTTCTGGGTTGCTCTGGAAGAACATCTATAATTTGTTTATTAAAAAAATAGAAAAGTTTGCAGATTAAAGAATCATTAACCAGTGTAAAGTAGGCTTGGTACATTATTTTCAGGGGAAAAAAGAACTAATGGTTACCTTGTTTTCTTCAGTGAATGTTTTCTAACAAAAGCAGTTGTCCATGTTTTGCCTTTTGTTTCAGTCTTAGGGAATTTTATATTAATATCTAGATACTGTTTATCGGCCAATATATCGGTTATCGGCTTCCAATGTTAAATAATTAGCGGTTATCGGACAAAATTTACATATCGGTGCATCCCGATTTATATTTTTATTGGTAAATGCAGAACAACGAAGGGGAATGAGGCACAAGAACGCAAGGTAGGCTATAGCCCAACGAGATTAAAGGGGTCATATGACGAGAACACGTGTTTTTCTGTGTCTTTGGAGTGTTATAAGTTGCTCATGCATGTATTAGACACGTAAAAATGCAAAAATGTAAGTGTGGGAACAAAAGAGTCATTCTATGTAAAAGCGAATGCTCACCCAGACCTGCCTGAAACACCTAGCCACACCCCCACAAATCTAAGTCAGTTCGTGGTATGATTTGACTAAGCCACGCTAACATCTCAGACACAGTCCACAGCCCCAGAAGTAGAAGAAATCACTCCATTAAAGTGACAGTTCACCCAAAAATCACCCCAAAAAAACATTTCATCACTAGGGCTGCAAGGACGTGTCGACGTCGTCGCGTCGTATTATTTAAGTTTATCTGTCTTAATGGCAGTTTTTGTTCCTGGGCGTGTGTAAGTTAACCAGCAGAACAAGAGAAAATATAATACACCTGACAAACAGCAATCGCGAGCCTCAGACGCAGTAAGTTAGTGAATCGAAGGAGGAAACACTTGTACTAGTGTAAGTTAGTGTATGTGAACCTTTGCAGACTGTGACCCTGCTTCAAAAAGGACTAACTATCATGAAACTTCATGCACTTTTTATGTCATTCGATAGCTTTTGCAAAGAATAAACCAATATAGCATAATTAAGAAACTCTGACCTCCCTTGGTGCTGTCATCTGTCTATCCTTGAATCATTTAACTAATCAAGGTTGATATAGGATATGGAAAATAATTAATAATAAGTAATTCAATTCTTTTTCATCAGCATGCGTGTGTATGGTGACGGTCAGGACGTTACTCTTTCCAAGATGTTCCAATGTTTTCATTATTCTTCATAATCACAAGACGATAGTCTATGGTTTTGTTTAAAATGTATTTAGCTAGAGATAGTGAGTTACTCGCTGAGTGTAGCTTAACCTATTAGAAGCACTGGAAGCAGTCTGCATGTTGTGCGTCTTCATACTCAACTCTTTTTAAACCTCTGATTTAACTGTAAACTGTTGGATGGATGCAACGCACTGTGTTAAACATCAGAATCAGAAAGAGCTTTATTGCCAAGTGTGTTTGCACATACAAGGAATTTGTTTTGGTGACAGGAGCATCCAGAACACAGAAATAGCAACAACAGTACACAGAGACCATAACACAATAGAATACAGTACACAATGATTTAAATAAGGGCCTATGGGTATAAAAAATTAAGAAATACAATACAATAAACATAAGATAAAGATATAGAGAGTAAAGCTATGTATGTATGTAAATATGTACAAGTAAAAAATAAGAATAGACTATTGTAGTACAAGGTATGTGCTATATACAGCAGAATGAATGAAATATAATTTACAGAAAAAGTTGTATAAAAATAGATAGTGTATTATCTGGAGGATATAATTAATATTGCACTTAATTATTATTGTGCAGAGTTATTAATTGCACGGTGTGTAAAAACATTTAACTGTTCAAGAGGTAGATGGCCTGAGGGAAGAAGCTGTTTTTGTGTCTGGTTGTTTTGGTGCTCAGTGCTCTGTAGCGCCGACCAGACGGCAGCATTGTGAAGAGATGATGGCTTGGATGTGAGAGGTCCAGGGTGATTTTCTGAGCCCTTTTCCTCACTCTGGATGTATACAGTTCTTGGAGGGTGGGCAGGGGAGCACCAATGATCTTCTCAGCAGTCCGAACCGTCCTCTGTAGTCTTCTGATGTCTGATTTTGTGGCTGAGCCAAACCAGACAGTGATGGATGTGCAGAGGACAGACTCTATGACAGCTGAGTAAAACTGTTTTAATAGAGTTTGTGGTAGGTTGAACTTCTTCAGCTGATGTAAGAAGTACAACCTTTGCTGGGCTTTTTTAGCAATGGAGCCAATGTGATTGTCCCACTTCAGGTTCTGAGAGATGGTGGTGCCCAGGAACCTGAATGACTCCACTGCTGCCACAGTGCTGTTCATGATGGTGAGAGGGGGGAGTGCAGGGGGGTTTCTCCTGAAGTCCACAATCGTCTCCACTGTTTTAAGCGTGTTCAGCTCCAAGTTGTTATGACTGCACCAGACAGCCAGCTGCTCAGCCTCCTGTCTGTACGCAGACTCATCACCATCCTGGATGAGGCCAATGAGTGTGGTGTCGTCTGCGAACTTCAGAAGTCTGACAGAAGGGTCCTGGGCAGTGCAGTCATTGGTGTACAGGGAGAAGAGCAGTGGGGAGAGAACGCACCCCTGGGGGGCGCCAGTGCTGATTGTGCAGGTGCTGGATGTGAGTTTCCCAATTCTCACTAACTGCTGCCTGTCTGTCAGAAAGCTGGTGATCCACTGACAGATAGAGCCAGGAACAGATAGCTGGGTTAACTTTGTCTGGAGCAGTGATGGGATGATGGCAGAGATGGGGGCAAGTCACACATGTTCAAGTCTCAAGCAAGTCTCAAGTCACAGTGCAAACAAACCAAGCAAGTCAAGTAAAGTCAGCTGCTTACCTCAAGCAAGTCAAGTTGAGTCCTGCTAAAGATCAAGTCAAATCGAGTCAAGTCACAGTACCAAACAGAATAAAATCATATTATCAAACTTATTTTTTGAACTTAATGAACTTAATTATACATTTAAAATAATAATATTTTAAATACAACACTTTGAATATAAAGTATGAAATGATTATTTTAATTATGAAGCTAGCAGGTGGTAGCAAATGACTGTTTTAATGAGTGAGTCACAGAAGCGTTCATTTAACTCATTCGTTTAAAACAGTTGATTCATTCATGAACAAGCAAGAATAGGTTACTGAATCACTCAATCGATTCGTTCAATACCTGGGATTTGTTCAGTAAACGTTTTTATTGTGTTGCGGAAAGATGTGTTTTCCTGTAGCCCATCTGTACTGAACTGAGCGTTGCTATTCTGGAAATATTAATGTTACTTCATACGTCCTAAATAAACTAACGAGGTCATATGCCTACTACAGCCATTTTGCTTATGTATCTAGGATTTTGGATGCAAGAGAAACATCACAAATTGATAAAATACTGCGGTCACTGTGGTACAATTCCTTATTATTTTCTGTGTGTCAAGATTGACACAATAAAGCACTTTTGAGAGGCTAACGCCATCGAATTTTAAGTTTGATGTCGCGAATTACAAACATGCGATCAATAACTTATAATTACTTCAATTTAATGACAGACTTAATATAAATTTAGAGACAAATAATATAAAAACCAATGTTGTTTCCACATTCTCATATTTTAGTCGAATAACAGTTAACAGTTACAGACCTTTTCTTTTTGAAGTGTCGATATCCCGCCTTTGTAAATGCATACAGCAAATCTTCTTAGTCAATGTCGGTGTCGAAGTGTTTATATCGAAGAGAAAACCTCTTGGGAGATTCCTTTGCTCTCTTTATTTGGCGCGCTGTATTTCTGTGCTCGTGCAGCGTCATGAAACGTGCACTCGCGCAGACTCAGATCATTGGTTCCGCTCCGTGTTTTGCGTTTTGTTTACCAATGTTGCAATGTATATTTAAAGTAGTTAATTACAGTTGTTATAAAGTAAAGTCTTGCCAAGTCATGAAGTTCAAGTCAAGTCACGAGTCACTGGATCCCAAGTCAAGTCAAGTCAAGTCGAGTCATTTTCTTTATTTAGTCAAGCGAGTCACAAGTCCTTAAATTTGCGACTCGAGTCAAGTCATGTGACTCGAGTCCCCCATCTCTGGATGATGGTGTTGAAAGCAGAGCTGAAGTCCACAAACAGGATCCTCACATAGGTCCCTGGTTTATCAAGATGTTTCAAAATGCAGCCCCATGTTAACTGCATCCTCAACAGACCTGTTTGCTCTGTAGGCAAACTGCAGGGGGTCCAGTAAGGGTTCTGTGATGTCCTTCAGATAAGCCAGTACCAGTCTCTCGAATGACTTCATGACCACAGATGTGAGAGCGACGGGTCTGTAGTCATTCAGTCCTGTGATTTTGGGTTTCTTTGGGATGGGGATTATGGTGGAGCGCTTAAAACAGGAAGGAACTGTGCGCAGCTCCAGTGATCTGTTGAAGATCTGTGAGAAGATGAAGGCCAGTTGAATAGCACAGCTTTTAAGACAGGCTGGGGAGATACCATCTGGGCCTGGTGCTTTTCTTGTCTTTTGTTTCCTAAAGACTCGGCACACATCCTCTTCACTGATCTGAAGTGCAGGAGGTGGGGTGACTGAAGGTGTTACTTAATACATAGGTGTTGTGTAGAGAGAATGTCAGAGTTGGTGTGAGGTGTAAAGTTAGCATTTTCAGATCTGCAGTAAAAGTCATTCAGATCATTGACCAGGTGTTGATTGCCTGCAAAATTGGGGGATGGTGGCTTGTACTTGGTGATGTCTTTAAGGCCTTACCACACAGACGCAGGGTCGTTGGCTGAAAACCGCTTTTCCAACTTTTTAGAGTAGTTTCTCTTAGCCACTCTGATCTCCTTTGTCAATATGTTCCTAGCCTGCTTGTACAAGACAGCCTGTCCCCTTTTCTGTAGGCAACCTCCTTGGCTTGGCGAATCTGTCTGAGTTTTGCTGAGAACCATGGTTTATCATTGTTGTATTTTAAGGAAGTCCTAGTAGGAATGAACAAAAAGGAACAAATCCTCACAGAAACTGATGTATGATGTTACAGTCTCTGTGAACTCCAGATTGGTGGTAGCAGCTTCAAAAACACTCCAATCGGTGCACTCGAAACAGGCTTGTAAGGCCCGCTCTGTTTCGTTGGTCCATCTTTTAAAAGTCCTTAGGTTTGGCAGCTTTTAGTTTCTGCCTGTAGGCTGGTGATTAGCCTAACCAGGCAGTGATTAGACAGTCCTAAAGCTGCTCTAGGGACAGAGCGATATGCATTCTTTATTGTGGTGTAGCAATGGTCGAAAATATTTTTGTCTCTGGTAGGGCATGTGATGTGTTGTCTGTATTTTGGCAGCTCGAGTATAAGTTATGCCTGATTAAAGTCGCCAAGAATAATAATAACAGAGTCCGGATGTTGTTGCTCAGTGTCCGTGATGTGATCGGCGAGCTGTTGTAACACCACGTTCACGTGCGCTTGCGGTGGAATGTAAACACACAAGAATGAACTCTCGCAGTGAGTAAAAGGGCTTACAGTTACAGGTCGAGACAGCACATCGTCTTCATCACTGTTGTATCTGTATACCACTTTTCATTGATGTAGAAACATATCCCACCACCGCACGATTTCCCTGTTGATTCTGCATCGCGGTCCGCTCTGAACAGCTGGTAGCCGGGCTTATGTAGCGCACTGTCCGGGATGAAGTCATTCAGCCACGTTTCCACGAAAAACAAAACAACAGAGTTTGAAAAATCGTCTGCGGTTACGTATGTAACCTCGGTTCCCTGAAAGGAGGGAACGAGACATTGCATAGCTATGCTAGGGGTTTCCCCCTCCTTCTCAAATACTGAAGCCTTAATGCATCGCGCCGGTAATCTTACCGGCCAATGGCGCTTCAGCGTCGGACTATGGGTGGGGCCTACGGCTATATAGTCCGACGCCGAGCGGCATTGCCTCAGAATCTTTTGAGCAACGAACATGGATAAGACCCTGAGAAATACAACACAGCAGCTTATGCAATGTCTCGTTCCCTCCTTTCAGGGAACCGAGGTTACATACGTAACCGGAGACGTTCCCTTTCAAGTCGGTCTCTCGACATTGCATAGCTATGCTAGAGGACGATTAAAATCCCGCTGTGTTGTGTCCCCATCTCCATAAACAGCCTAAGGGCTAGACCCGAAGCATCGAGCCCGTTGACTGCTTTCCCGGGGATACGAATGCCCTCCGGCTCAGGCCGAGCGAGACTAAGCACATAACAGTATCCGCCACTCCTTACGGGCCGCAGTACCACTGGAGCCTTGTGTAAAAGTGGAGCATAACACTAGAATTATATATAAAATAACAGCACACTTACAGCAGCCCAAGCGCATAAGCGGCTATAGAGAAACGCAGTATACCTGGCTACCGGACCTAGTTGAAACCACCCGCTAAACGAGGAACGTGGACAAACGCCGGCAACCTCCAATCCCAAGATAGATCACTGCACCGAAAGGACGTGTGGTGCAAAAGATGGAATCTGGAGATTGTAAAATCTCGCAAAGGTGTTCTGCGAAGCCCATCCTGCTGCCATACAAATGTCCTGAATTGACATACCTTTTGCCAAAGCCCATGATGAAGCCACCTTTCTTGTAGAATGTGCGCGTACTCCCCATGGACAGGGCTTAGCCTTGGACGTGTAAGCCAGCTCAATCGCTTCCACGATCCAATGCGACAGTCTCTGTTTCGAAACCGGCAGCCCTCTAGAGCGACCCCCGAAACAGACAAATAGCTGCTCTTCAAGGTAAATCTGCAATGCACGAACTGGACAGAGAGGATGTGACGCTGACTCAGAGCTCTGAGGGGCAAAAGCCTGGAGCGTAATGACCTGTGCACTATATGAAGTGGAAAGCACTTTAGGCACATACCCTCGCTTAGGCTGCAGCCTGACCATACAGTCATCCTGACCAAACTCCAGACAGGCATCGTTTGCCGACAGTGCCTGTAAATCACCCACTCTCTTACCACACGCCAACACGAGTAAAAGCGCCATCTTAAATGTGAGCACTTTCAACTCCGCTGTATGCAGTGGCTCAAAAGGCAGTCCGGAGCGCGCATCAAGCACTAGCGAAAGGTCCCATACCAGCATCATGAAGGGACGCGACGGGCGTAATCGCCGCGCTCCTCTTAAGAAGCCAGCAACGAGATGATGCTTCCCGACAGTACAAACATCGATGGGCAAATGAAACGCCAAGATAGCAGCCATATACACTTTGAGCGTAGATGGCATACGTCCCGCGTCCAGACGATCCTGAAAAAACGATAGCACAACCGATACATTGCAGCTATCTGCATTGTCGTCGATCGCTTTACACCATGAAACAAAAACTCGCCATTTCAGGTCATACAGGTGCCTGGTCGACGAGGCTCTCGCTTCGTCAATAGTATCCAAAACCGTCTGGAAACTTTCAGCTCCTGCCTTCTGCGCTGACCTGCCAGACATGCAGGTTCCATAGTTCTGGCCTGGGGTGCCACACCGAGCCGCTCGCTTGAGACAGGAGATCTCTCCGCAGAGGAATCGGCCACGGGGGAGCCGTTATCATCTCCATCAGCTCCGGGAACCAAGGCTGGTTGGGCCATCTCGGCGTTACCAGCAACAAAGTCTCCCTCTCTTCTCTGACTTTGTACAGCACTAGCGGCATAATTATCGCTGGGGGAAAAGCATTCTTCAGACCTTGCGGCCAGCGGCTCGATAGAGCATCTCCCTCCAAGGGAGCGTTCGTCAGCGAGAAAAACAACCGGCAGTGCGCATTCTCAGCTGAGGCAAACAGATCGATCTCTGCTTCTCCGAACAGGTTCCAGATTAGCCGCACCTTCAGCGGATGTAGTCTCCACTCCCCGAAGATCGGGCCGCCCCTGGACAACATGTCCGCGCCACAGTTCTGAATACCGGGAACATGCACTGCTTGGATTGATAGCAGGTGTCTGTCTGCCCATAAGAGGAGTTGCTCCGCTAGCCTTTGAAGTGGCCGTGAGCTGACTCCTCCTTGGTGGTTGATATATGAAACCACTGTCATGTTGTCCATGCGAACCAGGACATGCCGATCCTCTACGAGGGTAAAGAAGCTTTGCAAAGCTAAAGATACCGCTTCTAGCTCCAGACAGTTTATGTGCCATAAGGTTTGGGCATCTGTCCAAGTGCCGAACGCCGGCTCACCGTCGCAGAGGGCTCCCCAGCCCATCAGCGACGCGTCCGTAGTGACAACTTTCCTGCTGACCACTCTGCCCATCTGAACTCCCTGCTCGAACATAATCGTGTTGAACCAGGGGATCAGCGTCCGAGCGCAGCCACGAGTCACCACTACCACTCTGTGTGGCACAGAGCCACACCACTCTGTGTGGCACTCAGGATTTCAGCCATAACTGAAGCGGTCTCATATGCAAAAGTCCAAGCCGGCATACCGGCGCCGCTGCCGCCACCGTCCCAGCAGCCGCTGAAAGCTTTTTAGCGACATCACTCTTCCCGGTCTGAAAGAGGGGAGAGCGCTGATCAAAGACTGCACCAGTTCTCGTGAAAGGCTCGCTCTCATAGATTGGGAGTCCAGTATTATCCCTAAGAACGTAATGCTCTGCGCGGGTTGCAGTTTGCTCTTCTGCACATTGATAGTCAGTCCCAGACTCTCTATATGTGCCAAAAGCTGACGCTTGTGATCCTCCAGCACGTCTCGCGACTGAGCAATGACCAGCCAATCGTCCAGATAATTCATGATGCGTATGCCGCTCTGTTTGAGAGGGGCCAGATCTGCATTCATACACTTTGTGAACGTTCTCGAAGCCAACGCCAAACCAAATGGAAGGACTCTGAACTGATACGCTCTGTCGTCGAATGCAAATCTCAGGAAACGCATGTGACAGTGGGCTATTTGAAAATAGGCATCTTTTAAGTCCACTGATATAAACCAGTCCCCGAGCTGAATGTGCGCGAGGATCTGTTGCACAGTTATCATTTTGAATGAGCGCTTTGCTAACGCACGGTTCAGCGGTCTCAAATCCAGAATAGGACAAAGACCCCCATCTTTCTTGGGAACAAGAAAATAACGACTATAAAGACCACTCTTCTTCTATCGCCTGCTTGCTCAGGAGAGAACGAATCTCTGCTCGCAGAACAGTCGCATCCCCGTCTGGCACAACTGACATTATCATGCCGCTGAAGCGGGGTGGTCTGCGTGCAAACTGAATTGTATATCCGCTTGTGATCGTCTTCATTACCCATTCCGATACTCCTGGAAGCGCTGAAGGGGCTGAAATGTGTTGTGACACGTTCGTAATGAGCCGCCGTCTGATGACAGAGAGCGGTTGACCATCCAGCGAACAGGGGTGATGTCTGCCACACCAGCCACTCTGTCGGCATGTGCCGAGGGGACACAGTTTAGACTGGGAAAGTGCGGTGGGTTTATAACCCGCGGAGCGCCCCTCGAACGCGGGACTCTGCTTATCTCGCACAGTTGGAAACAACAGTGAGGAGGAAAAGGGCCCTGATTGTGAGTGCTGTTTGATTTGTTTTTTATGGCAAACTTTATTGGCATATAACGCATCAAACATCTTCCCATACCGCCTGTAACATGCCAGGGGGCAGGCAGATTTAACACAGCACAATGAACATTTTTGCATGCCGGCTCCTCGCTCGTCTCTCCGGGCGAGCGTTTCCTCCTCAGACCACTCAAGGCTCTGAGCCCGTCCTCACACCGAGCGGATGAGGATTGCCAAGCGGATGAGGATTGCCAAGCGGATGAGGATCTGGATCTCGGTGGGGGAGACACCGGCCGCTCTCGCTTCGGCAGGAAGTGACTCAGGGCTTTCGACTGCTTTTGAGCCTTGAAAAACTTCTCAGAGAAAGAGCCCACAGCGTCGCCGAACAAGCCCTGCGGGCAGATCGGGGTATCCAGCAGCATAGCTCTCTCTGATTCTCTCATATCCGCCAGTGTCAGCCACAGGTGTCTCCGCAGCGTGACCAAGCTGCCCATACAGCGACCGATCCCCTGAGCCGTCATATTAGTAGCCTTGAGCGCTAAATTGGTAGCCGAGCGCAGCTTTTTAAAGGACTCCGAGTCCGGGCCCGCCTCATCAGCGTTTGCAGCATCCTGGCTTGAAAAGCTTGGAGGACAGCCATAGTGTGAACCGTTGACGCTGCTTGGCCGGCTGCCAAGTACGCTTTCTCGGCCAGGTGGTTTGTAGTGTGGCATGGCTTAGACAGGAGAAGTGGCGTGGATTTCCAGCCACGTACGGTCGGGCAGAGGTGTGTTGCTACAGCTTCCTCGATGGGTGGCGCTTTCGAGTATCCCACTCGGTTGGCCCCATCCACAGAGTGGAACATTTTAGATCCCACTGGCTGAGCGTGAGTAGAATAGGGGCAGTGCCAAGAGTGCAATATTTCCTCGTGCACCTCAGGGAGAAAGGTGCAGGTCTCTGGGGTGTGGCGGGCTGGCGGCTGGATTGCAGATACCTCATATCCAGCCTGTTTTTGGTCGGCTGCTCAGGCGGCGACCACTCAAGCCCCAAGTCCCGGACTGCTTCGGAGAGGATCCTCTCCAGCTCGTCGTCGACCAGGGTAGGCGATTCACGTGGCTCGGTGCAGCGGGACGCCCAATCGTCCGACTCCGACGCCACAAGCGACAAGGCCTCGTCGCTGTCACCTTCTTCACGTTCGGTCCCGAACGACATTATATCTCTTGCATAATCTTCCGGGCTAAGGCCAGGCTTTGCGAAGGATACCGGAGGCCCGCCCACGTGGCTAGCATGTGCAGCCATGCGGTCATCGTTGGGGCCTAGAGAACGTGGCCACCCAGTACTTTCCTCCTGTGGCCTGGAGGCGACGGGGGGACCAGGGTTAGTGCAGTTGAGGATCACAGAAATCCTAGCACGGAGGGTTTTGACCGACATCTGCTCGCATCAGGGGCAGTCAGACCCATCCAGCGCGGCTTCCACGTGGTCTCGGCCCAGACAGAAGACACACGCATCGTGCGCGTCGGGGAGCTCAATGGGTCCACCACACGCGCAACACTCCTTAATTGACATCTCTTCCTCTTCTTGCCGGATCGCCGAAGGGGAACCGGTGATCGTTGTCCTCTAGTGGCGTGGTCAACGGCGAGAAGAATGTAGGTAAGTCCACAGATGCTTGCTTCGTGAAGGAGAAAGATTCTGAGGCAATGCCGCTCAGCGTCGGACTATATAGCCGTAGGCCCCGCCCATAGCCCGCCACACAGAGGCAGCCATCTGCGGCACCATCTTGTTTAAACATGTAACTTATCATCTCTTCTCATTGTGTTCTAACTATTATTTTCTTTGGGGAGCAAAATGATCCCCACGACTTCAGAAGGAGTAGGTGCTTCAAGCGCATCATTGTGCGTCCGGGATGCGCATAACTGTAAATAACGAAGCGAATGCATTAAGCGCATCATTCTGAGTTCAGGGTGTGCATGCTCGCTTTTATGCCACTCTGCATTAGAGTCTTTTATACGGTGATAGTTTTGTGCAATAAACAGAGATAGATAGTAGTATTTTCACTTTTACTCAATTACATTATGGAGTCAGATATCACTTGGAGGAAAAAAATACAGAGCCTATATCATGCTCTAGTATTTCATAAACACATTTTTAAATGTTTGTACCTTTAATACAGTACTAAAGTACATAAAACAGTATTTTTTACTTTTAAAATTAAATTGATGATTTAATAGTGATTTTAATGTAATCAAGGATTAAAATGTTAAAACAACAATATTTATTTATGAAATGTAGTGGAGTAAAAAGTATGATATGCTTTATAATGTAATAAAATACTAGAATGTATTATTTATTGGAAAGTTTGCCAAAGGATTAATAAAGTAATCCAAAAAATCTTTATTAGGTTAATCCAAAAAAGAATCGTTAGATTAGTCGATAATAAAATAATCGTTAGTTGCAGCCCTATTCATCACCCTCTTGTCATTTCAAACCTGTATGACTTTCTTTCCTCAGCAGATCACAAAATAAGATATTTTTTTAAATGTTGGTAACCGAACAACAGGTGGTATTCATTCACTTCTACTGTATGGACTCAAAACAGATGCAAGTGAATGAGTAGCACCCGTTGTGTGTATGTGTGCATGAGTAGGGTAAAACAGGAACAATTACACCTGTCATTTCTTATGCGCTTTAACAACATGGGCCCAGATGTTCATTTGTATGTTTTGTTTGAGTTTTAACTATTCAATTTGTTTATTTCAGATATGATGGAAGTGAATGATGCAGATGGGAAACATCAGAATGTGAAAAAAACAAGTCCGTATGTTTCAAGAGAAGGAACTCTGAGAGCAGGAGATAAAAAGCGTGGAAAGAGATCCTCAGAAGTTGGACAGATGAGAACTCACAGAGGAGAAAAAACATTTGCATGTCATCAGTGTCAAAAGAGTTTTCCAGGTGAAGCACAACTTGAGAGACACATAAAAAATCACACTGCTGAGAAACCCTTCACATGTCAAGAGTGTGGGAGGGGTTTCACAAGTAAAAGTGCCCTTCAGATACACATGAGAACTCACACTGGAGAAAAACCATTCACGTGCCATCACTGTGAAAAGGGTTTTACAAATATGAGTAACCTCAAGAAACACATGAGAATTCACACGGGAGAGAAACCATTCCCGTGCCAACAGTGTGGAAAGAGTTTTTCAGGCACTGGTGACCTTAAGCTACACATGAGAGTTCACACTGGAGAGAAACCATTTGCATGTCATCAGTGAGAAAAGAGTTTTAGATCTCGCGGTCACCTTAAGAGACACATGAGAGTTCACACTGGAGAGAAACCCTAAGCATGTGATAAGTGTGGAAAGAGTTTTTCAAATGCGGAAAACCTTAAGACGCACTTGAGAACTCACACCGGAGAGAAACCATTTGCATGTCTTCAGTGTGGACAGAGTTTTTCATTCATGGGTAACCTGAAGAGGCACATGAGATCTCACACTGGAGAGAAACCCTTCACATGCCTTCTGTGTGGAAAGAGTTTCAGATGTGCAAGTCAATTTAAGACTCACATGAGAATTCACACCGGAGAGAAACCGTTCATGTGTGATCAGTGTGAAAAAAGTTTCACAAGTAGAAATATCCTAAGGAACCACATGAGTATCCACGCTAGAGAAAAAACATTTTCATGTCATCAGTGTGAGAAGAAGTTTAGATATAAAAGTACACTCAAGATACACATGAGGATTCACACTGGAGAGAAACTATACACGTGTGATCAGTGTGGAAAGAGTTTCACAGTTGCATCACAACTCAAGGCACACATGCCAGTTCACACTGGAGAGAAACCCTTCATGTGTCATCAGTGTGAAAAGAGTTTCTCAAATATCACTGGCCTTAAAAATCATTTGGGAACTCACAGTGAAGAGAAGCCGTTTGCATGTCATCTGTGTGGAAAGAGCTTTAGAACTGGCAGTCAACTTCAAGAACACATGAGAGTTCACACTGGAGAGAAACCGTTCCCGTGTCAGCAGTGTGAAAAGTGTTTTTCAAGTACCAGTGGCCTTAAGAAACACATGAGAAGTCACACTGGAGAGAAACCCTTCATGTGTCATCACTGTGAGAAGTGTTTCTCAAGTACCAGTGGCCTTAAGAAGCATTTGAAAACTCACACTGGAGAGAAACCCTACTCATGTGATCAGTGTGGAAAGAGTTTCACGGATAAAGGTTACCTTCGGGTACACAAGAGAAGTCACACTGGAGAGAAACCCATCACGTGTGGTCAGTAGGGTGACCACCACCCAACACACCAGATATGGTCACAAAGGTAATACGTTTGTGGGGGACACCACTGAAAGGTTGCTTAAAACTGACATAATAACGTAATGAAAACATTTTTTTTCTCTAGCTTTCAGCTCATTTGTTATTTGGTCCATTCCAACTACAACATACATTGGGGGAAATAATTATTATATCCCCTGCTGATTTTGTAAGTTTGCCTGCTTACAAAGAAATTAAGGGTCTATAATTTTTATGGTAGGTTTATTTTAACTGATAGAGACAAAAAAATTGTAAATAATCATGGGAATTTTTTTATATAAAGGTTATAAATTGATTTGCATTTCAGTCATTGAATTAAGTATTTGATCCCCGAGCAACCAGCAAGAATTCTGGCTCCACAGATTGGTTATGTGCCTATATGGACCACAGATTAGTCCTGTCGCTTTAAGAAAGTTCTCCTAAATCAGCTTGTTATGTATATAAAAGATGCCTGCCAACAGAATCTGTATCTTCCATTCAACCTCTCCACCACCATGGTCCAGACCAAATAGGTTTTAAAGGATGTCAGGGACAAGATTGTAGACCTGCACAAACCTTGAATAGGCTACAGACAGAAGCTTGGAGAGAAGGAGACAACTGTTGGTGAAATTATTTGGAAAGAAGCTTGTTCATGATTTCAAGACAGTTGGGAACACAGTTAGCAAGCAAAACATTGGTAACACGCTATGCCACAATAGATTGAAATCCTGAAGCACCCGCAAGGTCCTCCTGCCCAAGAACGCCCGCCTGGCTCATCTGAAGTTTGACAATGAACATCAAAATGATTCAGAAAAGGCTTTGGCGAAAGTGCTGGCACTGCTGTGAGGCCAAAATTGACTCCCGTTTTTGGAGGGAGAGAAATGCTGACCATGAGCCCAAGAACACCATCCCTACAGTGTTGGAAACATTATACTTTAGGGCTTTTTCTCTGCTACAGGTACAGGATGACTTCACCGCATTGAGGGGCTGAGGGACAGGCCAGTGTACCGTAAAATCTTGGACGAGAACCTCCTCCCCTTAACTAGATCACTGAAGATGGGTCGTGGATGTGCCTGTTACAGGACAAAGACCCAAAACATATTGCCAAGACAAGCAAAGAGTGGCTTAAGGAGAAGCATATTAAAGCCAGTCTCTAGACCCTAGTCCTATAGAACATCTGTGAAGGAGGCTAAAACTCCAATTTGCTGAGCGACAGCCAAGAAACCTTAAAGGTTTACAGAGGAGTGGACTAAATGTATCCTGACACATGTGCAAACCTGGTGACCAACTATCGCAAGATGCTTTTATCCAAAGCAACTTACAAAGAGATCAGGGATCAATAAGCGATATGTCATACAGGAGCAAAAATACAATAGGTGCTAATACAAAGTTACTAGTTTCAACAAAAGCTAGACCACTACCTGTTGAGCAAAAGAGAGAGGGATAGTGAGTTTTCTTCTCATTTGTCTGTCAAGTATTGACAGAAGAGATGGGTTTGGAGTAGTTTTGTGAATGTTGTGAGAGATGTGGTTGACCGGACAGAGTTAGGAAGAGTGTTCCACCAGGAAGGAGTTGTGAAGGAGAATGAGAGGGAAAGCAATTTACTGCCCTTATGAGAAGACAATACAAGAAGCCGCTGGTTTGCTGAACGCAGGAATCTTGATGGGATGTAGGAGTGTAGGAGGGTGTGAAAGTATGGTGGTGCAGATCCAGTGATAGTCCTGTAGGCAAGCATTACTTACTTGAATCTGATACGGGCTTCAACCGGTAGCCAGTGGAATGAGATGAAAGGGATGTCACGTGAAAGACGAGGCGTGCTGCTGCGTTCTGAACCAGCTGGAGTGGTTTGATAGCCTTTGCAGTAAGGTCAGCAAGGAGAGTATCACAGTAGTCCAACCTTGAGATGACCAGGGCCTGGACAAGGAGTTGTGCCGCATGCTCAGTGAGATAGGGTCTAACCTTTCTAATGTTGAATAAGGCATATCGACAATGTCTTTGCAATGTGATCGTTGAAGGACACCTGTTAATCAAATAGGACTCCGAGGTTCTACCGCTGTGCTTGCCAACAAGGGTTTCTCCACCAAGTACAAAGTTATATTTTGCCCGGGGATCAAATACTTATTTTACTGACTGAAATACAAATCAATTTATAACCTTTATATAACAATTATTCCCCTGATTTTTAAAAATATATATTTTGTCTCTAATTTTTATGGTAGGTTTATTTGAACTGATATAGACCCTTCTTTTCTTTATAAGCAGGCAAACTTACAAAATCAGCAGGGGATCAAATAATTATTTCCTTCACTGTAAAGATCAACTTAAATAAAAAGAAAGTTGCTTTCTTTTTATCAACAATATATTAGCCTTAAGGACATTGATAAATATTAATACGATCCAAAGCGCGAAGAAATTTCGCATTTAGAAGATATAAGCGTTCAAAACTGACACTCTGGCTCGCACATTTATTGGCTTTGTCCAGAGACCCACACTGTCTGTGCACTTGACCACTTCCATGACGTATTTTCTGTATTTGACCCAAGTGTTCTAGTGGGCGTGAAGATCCTAAGTGAGCATGTAGTATTTCTAACCTGGAGTACATTCAAGCTCAAACTGGTGCACAACGTTTTGAACAACGCTTTTCCTGGAAACTGTGTGCAACAGGGTTTGAGATAGGTTTTCTCTTGTTTGGTGGGTGTGTCAAGAATGTCGGCCCTATCAGCAGCAACATGCATACAACCCATGTCAAATCCTGACATAGAAATACAAGGCAAGAGGAAGTAGTTTGGTCAAACTAAAACGTAAAGTCTTTATTTCAGATAAGGAGAGGGAAGGGGAAAAAAAACTGTAACAGGTGTGTTCTTCCTCTTGGGGATTCTTGTATCCTCACGTTAGGTCTGGAAGGGAAGCAGAAGAGAGGAATTAATTGGGGAGTACAGGCTACTCACGACTCCTTCTCTCGCGGGTTTCTCCTTATTCTTGGACTGTAGATTGGTCAATTCTTTCCTGGTACAGACCGTCCCCTCTTGCCTACACCGTCCCCAGCCACACACACTTCTGTGTTTTCTTTGTTCTCTTTTATGCTGTGGCTGATTGCCTGACAGCCTGATTTATATCCAGAACATGATGCATGATAGCCCTGAATACCGCTCTGAAGCGCTATTCAAGATAGTGTGGGTTTAGTGTGCGTTAAGGGCACTATACTTTGGCAATATTAAGACATGGGGCAGACTTTCGCTTTGACTTCCTGTCGCGTACACACGCTCTCAAGTGGCCAAGACCACAAGTGGGTGTATTTGGACAAAGTCATAATGTCCTATATGATGAATCACTCATGGTGCACCGGATAGGGAATAGGGGTGGGTGAAGTGTAATTTCTTTGTTTGTAACTGTGAATCGTCACTGGTCTCACGATTCGATTACGATCATCATGTCTTTAATAACAAAAATGACTTCAGCTGAGGTTTCACAGACAGGGTCACATATAAGTGAGTGCATTAAAGCTTAAGTTATAGTCGTGCGTAGGACCTACGCCGTAACCTACGGCGTAGCCTACGTACGTAGACGACGCCATCGTGAACATTTATGGTTCTGCGTTGAGAGTATGCGTCGTACTGCAATTACACCGCCGAAACGCTAGATGGCTCTTTGTGTTTTCACGGGTTTGCTCTTCTTCGCCGATGTTTTGTGTGTATGTTAGTGTTTGCAAGCGATGGAAGCTGATCGCATCTTAACAGAGTTGGAGCTGATCGAAGTAGAAAAACAGTTACTTTTAATTAAATCACTTCAACAAAAAGCTAGAAACCAGAGATGTCGATGCTCGCCATGTTGTTCTTTTGTGGACTCTGAACTTGCCGGAAGAAGACGCCAGAGAAGAAGACGCCAGAAATGCGTAGAAGGAAGTACGATGCTGCCAAACCGACCAATCACAGCGCTTGCGGTCCGCGTAGGGTCCGCGTTGAGTTGACGCGTTGTTACATTTTTGGAGAGGTGCGCGTCAGGCTACGGCGTAGGGTACGCACAGGGTACGCGGCTCTGCGTAGGCTACACTGTAGGTTACGGCGTAGGTCCTATGCAGAAGTAAAAATCGCCCATTACTGTACATGCACAGTCTTACACGTTATCAGTTTATTAAGCATAATCGGAATAAGGTCATGTAATCACGTAAAACGATTTCGTTTTATTGGGGAAATCTCATAAACGGCGTAAGAGGAAGTTTTTGCCCATTACTCTGATTTCGCGCTGCGTGTAAACACCTTTACCGGTTTTCTCTCAGTTTTGTTTATGTGCGCATGTCTGACAGCGCAATAGTAAAAGTCTCAAACGGAAGTAATATGAAAACAACGCACAAAAGTCTGCTCTCGAATCATGCAGTTGATGTAGAAATGTCAAAATGATGAAGAACTATTGTCGCATATGCAGGTACTGCGGACATGAGAAGAGATATAAAAATACAGCTTCTGATCGTTTTCCCGCTGCGTTTTTAATTACTAAACAGACTATCGACGATGACGTCACTGCACGTGAGAAACCCGGCAAGTCTCAAACTTCCATGTAAATGCGGTTTTCTGCGTAGCCGGTTTATTACTGTGCATGTAAACACGTGGAAACAGGGTTCTTTTCAAGATGATTTTTGATAGATATCCGTTTATTCTGTGCATGTAAATGCACTCAGTAACTCAACTTTATTCCAAATAGGATGGGAAATATAATAGGATGGAAAATAGGGAAAAAGGATTTCTTAAAAGGACACTCTGTCATGTTACGAGGGCCAAGTTGTAAGGCTTTTCTAAATGCCAGTAAAGGTGTTACTAATAAAAGTAGCCGACTACGCAACCTGGGTATATCACTGAGACCCAGGACTCAGGTCAACCCAAATTCTACTCAATTACTTTTCCTGAGGGCGGAACACTTACACATTGACACTCAAGAGGTATATCGAAGTACAAATCTGTTTATTAATATAGCATAATAGGCTGTAAAAGTATTTAGCTTAAAACTGATGCAGCGAAGATTTGTCTCTAAAAAAACCTGTAACACAATGTTTAGTATCTAGGCAATTACAGCAAATATTTAATCCTTAGAGTGTGCCACAAGATGTTTGTCCTTAGGGCAGTCCAATTGTCTGATTCTCCTGGCCGGACAACAGTCTGGTTTTAGCCCCACATGCCAGGGTCTCCAGATACGCTTTGTAGTAGTTCACTGAAAAACAATAAACAACTGTCAGTATCTCTAGTCCAATGTAGCAGCCAAGCCACTAATTACCACTCTCACCCGTGCAAAACAATAACAAATCACAGCACAAAATATCAAAATCTGGTATCACAACACCACACCAACCAAATTACGATCATGACAAAAACAGAGTGGCTATTATTGGAATACTGGCAAATAGTTCTCAAGTTCTACTATTTTGGAGTCGAATGGTGTAAATTGACAAAGCCTAAGGAGTCTTTCTCACTCAATCTCGCTCAATAATCAGTTACTGGGGTTGTACTCACAATATGACCGGGTAGTGACTTCCACTACCCAGTCTAAATGTATTCGGCGTTGTAATCGGATCCTCTGTGTCACCGTCGTATTAACTGTAACCCGATCCACTCGCGCACTTGACGTGACCGCCGTGTTCCTGCAGCTCAACTCCGCGGTGCATGTAATTTCTCTAGGTCACCGTCGTGTTCGTTGCAACTTAATCCACTCGTGCGTTTCCAAACCTCTCAGCCGACAGCGCCTGCACACCACAGCTCTAAGACCAAACGTACACTTCCGTCGTATCGGCACGTGACTGGATGTCTTCCGTAAGAGAACACACCGATCTCTGTCTCCACAGCACTTTTTAAAGGACAGCAGTCTCCACCCTTTCCTACTCCGCCTATCACGCTGGCGTACGGAAAAGTCTATTAAGAGAGTTTGTCAACAGAGTAGCATGTGGCCATACACAGACTGGTCTAGTCCATTAACTAGTTTATACATACTGCAAAATGTGGAAATACACAGGCGTTGTTAACTAAACATTAATAAAAATAATTCTCATCACCAAATATATAAAACATTCCCCTAATTTTTTAATCCCATCACACTGTCATGAGTTACTCAACCTCAAGTCGTTGGTCAACCCTTGGACCTCCGTTTATCTTCAGAACACAGATTAAGATCGTTTTGAAGAGGTCTGGGATCTTTCTGACTCCTCCATAGACATCAATGAAACCAAACTTCAAAGCGCTGAAAGTGAGTCAAGACATCGTTAAAATAGTCCACGTCACTCCAGTGGTTCAGCTTGAATTATATAAAGCGACGAGGAGACGTTTTGTGTGCAAACCATCAAAAACACAGACTATATTCAACTATATCCTGACTTTTATTATTCATCTACAGTGTTAGATTACAGCTGGTTATATGTGAGATTCATGTAGGTGTGTGTTTCATTCATTTCTTTCTCTACATGCAGGGCGGTGGAGTGCAGATGGAGAGAGCGTTAAATGGTTTGATGTAAATGTTGACCTGCAAACAAATGGACGCCTGTGAAAGTCAAAGACGCACGTTCTCACTTCACTGAAACTGCAGAAGATTGAAGAGATAATTCACAGCAGAGATTTTGAGTTTGTCTAACCCAATTTAGTGATAAAATAAAGTTTTTCTAGAATATCTCAGTGAATTTATTTTGAGTTATTGAATTATTTATTCTGAAACATTTCTTTCAGTTATTGAACAAAAGTAAAATGTAGAGAACAGTTTTTATGAAAATGTTATTAATAAAATTTGACGGTTATTCACTTCTATATCTGCAATAATTTCTTCTATTTTAATTTGATTCATTCAACAAGTGTTCATAGTCTTGTTATATAATAAATGAACTGAGGGATAAAAACACGTTTTCATTTTTAAGTTTGAACTCTATAATATAAACAATAAACAATTTTCCTTTTTTCAAATTAAACCTCTATAATCAATGTTCTTGTGTAAATAAGACATCATGTTATGTAGTTTAGTTGGTGTTATACTAGTTCAATACAATAAATAGAACTATATATATAATTGTTGATGGGTTGACAAAGAACCAAACCCAGATTTAGATGCTAACAATTTACACCAAATTAAAACTAATTCTAAGTATCATTTAGTTTCATTCAACAATTAATTTTGACTTTTCATTCTCTGTCTCCTGTAGCTCAGTGGAAAAATACAAGAAGCCTTTGGGAAAGTAAAACGTGTTTTTTTTTACTTTTCCGGGACATTTTTGTGTTAACGGAGCTTTCAGCCTCCTGCTGATGATCTTGATTTGTTTCTCACATCAGTGTTAATAGAGCTGTTGAGAAACCTCATTGTTCCAGGATGAGAGTTCTCTTTTCACCTCATTCATTATGATAATATCTTAAGCTCTCATGTAAATTGACACACAGAATAAATGTTTGTGTTTGAATAGACTGTGACAAAATGCAGGATTTGATATTCATTTCAAAATCTAAATAAATATGTATTTTTAAAAAACGATTTCAGCTACAAGTTAGTTGACCCTCTACATGTTAAAAAAGCTTTTGATGTGGACTGTAGTCATGAATGAAGTACATCGCCTTCTGTGACTTTAAGAAACATGACGTCACACTCTTCATGCTTCAGTCTCGCGAGGACGCGCTTCTGTGTGCGCGTGCAGAAAGTTCGTCAGAGTTGTGATTTTTCATACACAAGTGAGTGATGTTAGTTGAATAATTCACTTTAAGTGTTTTAGTGTTTATATGTTGATGTTTAAATGTGTCGTTTTATATTTTCACTCGTGTTTGCTCTATTGTTAGCTGTAGCATCTTTAGCTAACGGGACGATGATAAAACCGGTTAAAGTAATAAAATGATGCTCACACAGTGATTCTTGAGTAGAATAATTCGGTTAATGTGTAATAATGTGTCATATTAAACTCAGATGTGTAATATTAAACTGGGATACAATTGTTTAATGTAGAACTGAGTTCTTATGCTTATTCTCACAGTATATAATGATGATTAGCATTAAACTCATGTGACAGAAATCCATCAGTGTGAGGTTATTTCTCTGATTGTGTCAGTAATATAAAGTTATTTCATGTCTTCTGTCTATGTAGTAAATAACATCAGTCATAGTAAAGAACTAGTGTAATGTAAGATGACATGACTAAAATAACTGCCATGTTTATATCAGTCAATGCTTTTATACATGAACTGTGTTATTTGTGTCTTTATTAATTTCACATGAATTCTGCTTTTGTTCAGAATCACAACGACTTGAGTGTCATCACGATCTGGTCTATTAAAGATTCCTTCAGTTCTGAACGGAGGCTTTGTGAGCGCTCACTATCCACCAGAGCTTCACAGTCTAGTTTACACCAAAGAAATAAACAGGTGAATATTGATCTGAACAATAAAAGCCTGAAACACATGACTCCAGTATGAATGTTTTACTGACAAATCCCCCGTTCACACCCGACAGTGATTGACACCTTCAGTAAAGCTCCTCCTACAGCAATCCACCAATAAATGTGAGAGACAAACAAGCAGAACATCACTTCAGGAGTTCTTCATACTGTTGTTGGAGGAAGAGAAGCTTGAGAACACGAGAGATCCAGAACTATACAGAATGGAAAATGAAGATACTGAGGAACAAAGAGGTTGGTGTCTGTTTTTAATCCTTATTATTGACAGTTGAGGAATAGCTTTCATTTAATGAATTACTGGCTGTAGTTCAATCATAAAAACAGAAGATTAGCATTGAGGAAACACAGGGAGGAGTGCACTGAAATACATGATATGGTAATAACTTTATATATCCTAAATCTGAAATAAAGTCCTTGAGAATTAAACGTCACAAATTTTGCAACTTAATTTGTATGTTTTGTACAATTGTAAAACTGGTAGAGTTTTAACTAGTGCTGTCAATCGATAAAAAAACCCGAATTAATCAATTTCACATAAGATTTTAATTTTTTTTTAGATTTAGATTCAATTTATTGTCATTGCACATGTACAAGGCAACGAAATGTGACCTCTGCATTTAACCCATCCAGAGAGTAGTGAACACACGTACCCCCGGAGCAGTGGGCAGCTATCACTACAGCGCCCGGGGAGCAAGTAGGGGTCAGGTGCCTTGCTCAAGGGCACCTCAGTTGTTACCCGCCGGCCCTGGGAATCGAACCTGCAACCTTCTGGTCATGAGTCCGACTCTCTAACCATTAGGCCACAACTGCCTAATGAATGTTTAATGTTTTAATAACATAACATGAATGTTTTAAAATATACTTTTAGATTCTGATAATTTTCACATTTAATCTACACATGAATGTACTTTGTAGAAACAACATGAAGACGGTCTACATTACATTTACATTCATTCATTTGGCAGACGCTTTTATCCAAAGCGACTCACAAGTAGGAGAGCATATAAACATTTTGTCAACACAACAGAACCGTTAGTTTAGGCCATGCTACTAGAGGATTAAAGCTGGAGTAATAAAGGAGAGTGAACAACAAGTTTTTTTTAGACACAAGACAGACAGTTATTGGTTAGTCAAGTAAATGGGGAACAGGTTTGTTTTGAGTTGTTTTTTGAAAGTTGTGAAGGATGCTGCAGTTCAGATGGCGGCTGATAGTTCATTCCACCACAGGGGAACCCAACAAGTAAAGGGTTTTGCAAGCGATTTACATTTACATTTACATTTAGTCATTAAGCAGACGCTTTTATTCAAAGCGACTTACAAAGTAGGGGAAAAACAATAGAAGCAATTTGTGCAACAAAAGAACAACAAAGCATAGGTGCGGTAAAACTGGTCTCAGTCAGCCTATCACAGTATACAAAGCTAAGATTTGTTTTGGTTCCTCGCTGTGATGGAACAACCAGGCGTCGCTCATTTTCAGAGCGAAGATGACGGGAGGGGATGTAGACCTGGAGCAGTGAGAAACGGTAGATGGGCGAAATTTGCCGTTATCTTTCTGAAGGCCAGTGTCAGAGATTTAAACTTGATTAAACTTGAGCTTTATCATTTTACAGGTCTTATTTATGCTGTAACAGCAACATTAGACACTAACTAAAGTTTGAAATTTGGCATTACGGGGAATGGCCGCTTTAATAAAAGTGGTTAAGTTACAGCTTAGCTACCCATCTGAAAAAGTAGTTAGCTACACTACAAGTTACTATAAAAAAGTAGCTAGCTTCTTTGAAACTACTTTTTTATTTTTTACAATCCCACATTAAAAAAATACAGGAGTATAATATTTTTTTATAGAAAACTATATAGTAAATTTCCTAGATACAGTACCTTTTTTTACTTTAGTAAATATTAAAGTAACAACAGAATTTATAAAGTGTATACATTTACTATAGCTATAGATAATATATAATACTGTAGTATATGTTAATAGTTGCCATAATATACTACAATTTACTATAGTAAATACTAAAGTATACTATATTTTTATGTGATGTGATACACATGTGTTATTGACTAATGTTTTAAACAAACAGAGAAGTTGTAATGTTATTTATTATTTTCATTACATAATATTCATATTTAATAATAATGTTTCAAACTTTAAATATTTACCCACTCATGTACGTCCTTTACGATTTCTTCTCAGTGAAGCGTAAAGCCGCAATACATAGTTACTGCAGTAAATGGCGATAATGAACCACTTCAGTTTGTGATACAGTAAGAAAACGTTACAGCAGCGCTGCTCTGAAGGCAGAACGGAATGTAGCTTTTGGTCGAACTACACTGCTACTTTCTTAAAAGGTAATTAACTACTGGAAAAGCTACACTGTCTTAAAAGTTGTTGAGCTACTGCCAAGCTACTGAAAAATGTAGTTAAGTTAGTAGCGTCGCTACTTGTAGTTAGCTAACTTTACTCCACAACACTGAATAAACGTCTCAGTTTTGTTCATCAAACAACAAAGAACGAAGACATAAAACACTCACTGCTCTTCACTGATTAAATTATAACTTTATAAGGTTAAATCAATATTAAATTTAATACAGTGAACACTATCAAGTATTTAAATGATTTGATTTCTGTACCTGATAACTATTATTAGACCCACCTAAAACACCTGAAATGCACTGATTATTTGTATGTTTGCTTTATTACATTTATCTGTGCTATTGCACATACTTTGATTACTTGATTTTATTTGATTTCTTGCTGATTAGTTGTTTTCAACAATATTTGAAATTTTGAGTTATAGGCTAATAGTTTTTATGGTATCATACCCTTATTTATTAAGATTACATGGGTAAAAAAATTATTTACAGCTACAAACTGAGTTCAACGTGAGCTGTTCCCACAATGGCCTCGACACTGAACCTATCCGCTCACTAGAGAGAACAAGATGTTGTTATGGACAATGGCAATGGGAGCGCGCAGGCTAACAGCAGATGACTTTCTGTACCACAGGTGAAACGTTAGCAATTGCAAGTTCGCATTACGTTATATTAAATACACTCACAAAAAGAGATTGTGTTCCCATCATACCTGCTCAATATAAGCATATAACATGATGTGTTTTTAGTTTAAACTGTTTCTCAGTATGCTATGAGAAATAAGGGTCAGTAGAGGAAGGAGGATTGACAGCGTGATGCGATCGCTTTCTACGCAAATATCTAATTTTAGCCTTTGTTTCATGATTAAAAAAATGATTTCAGGAAATCATGAAGCCATTGTGACTAAAACACAGCAGACATCACATGCATGTTTTAATGGTAAAATTGTATTCAACCATTCAGACAGACCATGTATTAATTTTTGGGTGGGTGCTCCTAACTCTTGAAGTTGGGAGCACCAGTGCTACCAAGGAAAAAAGTTAATTTCGAGCCCTGTTCTGTATTTATTTGCTTAAATATTATGTGTGCAAAATACCTTTGCATGCTATTCAGTTGTTAAAGAAGTCTACACTTTGCCGTTATAGGGGAAGGGGATTGTTTACATTGTGTAGCTACAAGTTGTTTGCAAAATTTGCACAATTAAAAGGTTCTGTATTTTGACTGCAACTGTAAAAATATAGTTATATTAATTTATGGTCATACCAGCCAGTACTACTGTACAGGACACGTCAAAGCTGTGAATGGGTGGTTCCGCTATAGTGGTTCAGGCTTTAGGGATGCCGAAATGACACGTTAACAGCAAGATGGTATTAAACTGTGTATTTCTTGCCAGCTTCCACCCTTCCACCACTTATACCAATGACAGAGATAAGCGCAGTGATTATAGCTATATATGTGGGAGAGTATATATATGTATATATGTGCTATAACATGACTATATTGTATTGCAATATGGAGCGTTTAAATATCAACACTAAACCAACACTAGTCTGCAGATTTGTAAATGAAAGTATTTAATAACAGACTTAAATTGATGTTACATGTAAAATGGTTACAAAGTAAATGTAAAAAATTGTAAATGATACAACTAACAGTTTCCAAATGTATGTGATATTACCTGAGAGATAGGATAGTAAAGAGGGAAAGTTTAGAAGAGGAATCTCAGCACCCCTGTGATCTTTAGAAGGGAAAATGGTGCCTCTGTAAGAAAGAGGGGGTTGTGACATGGCAATAAATTCATTAACATTTACATTTAGTCATTTAGCAGACGCTTTTATCCAAAGGGACTTACAGAGAGTTCAGGGAGCAATAAGCGATATGTCATACAGGAGCAATAATACATTAGGTGCTAATACAAAGTTACTAGTTTCAACAAAAGCCAGAACAATACCTGTTGAGAGAAAGAGAGAGGATTAGTGTTTTTCTTCTCATTTGTCTGTCAAGTATTGACAGAAGAGATGGGTTTGGAGTAGTTTTGTGAATGTTGTGAGAGATGTGGTTGACCGGACTGAGTTAGGAAGAATGTTCCAGCAGGAAGGAGTTGTGAAGAAGAATGAGCGGGAAAGCGATTTACTGCCCTTATGAGAAGGCAATACAAGACGCCGCTGGTTTGCAGAACGCAGGGATCTTGATGGGGTGTAGGAGTGTAGGAGGGTGTGAAAGTATGAAGGTGCAGATCCAGTGATAGTCCTGTAGGCAAACATTAGTGACTTGAATCTGATACGGGCTTCATCCGGTAGCCAGTGGAGGGAGATGAAAAGGGCCGTCACATGAGCCCTTATGGGCAGTTGGAAGACGAGGCGTGCTGCTGCGTTCTGAACCAGCTGGAGTGGTTTGATAGCCTTTGCAAGGAGAGCATTGCAGTAGTCCAACCTTGAGATGACCAGGGTCTGGACAAGGAGTTGTGCTGCATGCTCAGTGAGATAGGGTCTAACCTTTCTAATGTAGAATAAGGCATATCGGCATGACCGCGTTGTCTTTGCAATGTGATCGTTGAAGTACAGCTGTTCATCAAATATGACTCCGAGGTTCCTGGCTGTTTTGGAAGGAGTGATTGTGGTTTTGCTAAGTTGATGGTGAGATCGTGTTGCACCGTGGGGTGTGCCGGAAACACGAGTAGTTCTGTCTTCACAGGGTTCAGCTGGAGGTGATGCTCTTTCATCCAAGTTGAGATGTCCTCTAGGCAGGCAGTAGTGCGAGCTGCTACAGTGGTATCATCTGGGTGAAATGAGATGTAGATCTGGGTGTCGTCAGCGTAACAGTGATACGAGAAGCAGTGTGCCCGTATGAAAAATTAAATTCCTGTTGTTTTTTCCACCCTACAACTGTTTCAAATCGTACTGAAATGGTTTAAAAGCCTTGAATAAGAGCGTGATCATATAATGTATAGCCAAAGGATGACAGAAAAAACGGACGCTACTTTAACTGTGTTAAATATTTTTAACGTGTTAATCTGAAAGAAAATCACTTTTCAACAGCACTAGTTTTAACATGAATTGTTGTTTATTTCAGATATGATGGAAGTGAATAAGGACAGTCAAGCTGAAGGGAATGATGCTGATGGGAATGTGAAAACAACACAGAATGTTTCTCGAAAAGGAACTCTGAGAACAAGAGACAAAAAGCGTGGAAAGAGTTTCACAGAAGTTGGACACATGAGAACTCACAGTGGAGAAAAGAGTGAGAAGACTTACAGAATTAAAAAACAGCTTGTACAGCACATGAAATTTCACACTGGAGACAAACCATTCAAGTGTGATCAGTGTGGGAAGAGTTTTACAAGTAAAATTGTCCTTAAGAGACACATGAGGACTCACACTGGAGAAAAACCATTCATGTGTGATCAGTGTGAAACGAGTTACAGAGATAAAGGAAGCCTTCAGGTACACATGAGAATCCACACTAGAGAGAAACCATACGCATGTCAACAGTGTGGAAAGAGTTTTACGTGTTCAAGTAGCCTTAAGAAACACATGAGAGTTCACACTGGAGAGAAACCGTTCACATGCATTCAGTGTGGAACGAGTTTCAAAACTAAAACTCATCTGAACAGACACATGAGGATTCACACCGGAGAGAAAAGTTGGAGGAAGAGAAGCTTGAGAACACGAGAGATCCAGAACTATACAGAATGGAAAATGAAGATACTGAGGAACAAAGAGGTTGGTGTCTGTTTTTAATCCTTATTATTGACAGTTGAGGAATAGCTTTCATTTAATGAATTACTGGCTGTAGTTCAATCATAAAAACAGAAGATTAGCATTGAGGAAACACAGGGAGGAGTGCACTGAAATACATGATATGGTAATAACTTTATATATCCAAAACCTGAAATAGATTTAATAGAATTATATTTAAATATTTGGCAAAAAAATCAAATTGATTAAATGATCATGTTCCTTGAGAATTAAGCTTCACAAATTTTGCCACGTAAGTGGTATGTTTTGTACAGTTATACTTTTGACAACTAATTGTTGTTTATTTCAGATATGATGGAAGTGAATAAGGATGGTCAAGCTGAAGTGAATGATGCTGATGAGAAACATCAGAATGTGAAAACAATACAGGAGGTTTCACTGAAAGGAACTCTGAGAACAGAAGACAAAACGCGTGGAAAGAGATTCCCAAAAGACGGACACATGAGAACTCACAATAGGGTCAAACCGTTCACGTGTGATCAGTGTGGAAAGAGTTTTAGATATAAAAGTACACTCAAGATACACATGAGAGTTCACACTGGAGAGAAACCACACGCGTGTGATCAGTGTGGAAAGAGTTTTAGATATAAAAGTACACTCAAGATACACATGAGGATTCACACTGGAGAGAAACCTCACACATGCCGTCTGTGTGGAAAGAGTTTTACAACTGCAGCTAATCTTAAAATACACGTGAGAATCCACACTGGAGAGAAACCCTTCATGTGTCATCAGTGTGAGAAGTGTTTTATATGTGAAAGTGCACTTAAGATGCACATGAGAGTTCACACTGGAGAAAAACCACACGCGTGTGATCAGTGTGGAAAGAGTTTCAGATGTGGAAGTAACCTTAAGGTACACATGAGAATCCACACTGGAGAGAAACCTCACACATGCCGTCTGTGTGGAAAGAGTTTTACAACTGCAGCTCATCTTAAGAAGCACATGATAATTCACACTGGAGAGAAACCCTTCATGTGTCATCAGTGCGAAAAGAGTTTTATATGTGAAAGTGCACTTACGACACACATGAGGATTCACACTGGAGAGAAACCACACGCGNGTCCTCTAGTGGCGTGGTCAACGGCGAGAAGAATGTAGGTAAGTCCACAGATGCTTGCTTCGTGAAGGAGAAAGATTCTGAGGCAATGCCGCTCAGCGTCGGACTATATAGCCGTAGGCCCCGCCCATAGCCCGCCACACAGAGGCAGCCATCTGCGGCACCATCTTGTTTAAACATGTAACTTATCATCTCTTCTCATTGTGTTCTAACTATTATTTTCTTTGGGGAGCAAAATGATCCCCACGACTTCAGAAGGAGTAGGTGCTTCAAGCGCATCATTGTGCGTCCGGGATGCGCATAACTGTAAATAACGAAGCGAATGCATTAAGCGCATCATTCTGAGTTCAGGGTGTGCATGCTCGCTTTTATGCCACTCTGCATTAGAGTCTTTTATACGGTGATAGTTTTGTGCAATAAACAGAGATAGATAGTAGTATTTTCACTTTTACTCAATTACATTATGGAGTCAGATATCACTTGGAGGAAAAAAATACAGAGCCTATATCATGCTCTAGTATTTCATAAACACATTTTTAAATGTTTGTACCTTTAATACAGTACTAAAGTACATAAAACAGTATTTTTTACTTTTAAAATTAAATTGATGATTTAATAGTGATTTTAATGTAATCAAGGATTAAAATGTTAAAACAACAATATTTATTTATGAAATGTAGTGGAGTAAAAAGTATGATATGCTTTATAATGTAATAAAATACTAGAATGTATTATTTATTGGAAAGTTTGCCAAAGGATTAATAAAGTAATCCAAAAAATCTTTATTAGGTTAATCCAAAAAAGAATCGTTAGATTAGTCGATAATAAAATAATCGTTAGTTGCAGCCCTATTCATCACCCTCGTCATTTCAAACCTGTATGACTTTCTTTCCTCAGCAGATCACAAAATAAGATATTTTTTTAAATGTTGGTAACCGAACAACAGGTGGTATTCATTCACTTCTACTGTATGGACTCAAAACAGATGCAAGTGAATGAGTAGCACCCGTTGTGTGTATGTGTGCATGAGTAGGGTAAAACAGGAACAATTACACCTGTCATTTCTTATGCGCTTTAACGTGTTAATCTGAAAGAAAATCACTTTTCAACAGCACTAGTTTTAACATTAATTGTTGTTTATTTCAGATATGATGGAAGTGAATATAGGCAGACTAGGGAATCGATGCTGATGGGAATGTGAAAAACAACAAGAATGTTTCATCGAAAAGGAACTCTGAGACAAGAGACAAAAAGCGTGGAAAGAGTCTTCAGAAGTTGGACACATGAGAACTCACGGAAAAGTGAGAGCTAAGATAAAAAACAGTTTCGACATGTACACTGACACCATTCAAGTGTAATGGGAAGAGTTTTACAGTAAAATTGCTAAGAGACACATAAAGGACTCACACTGGAGAAACAACCATTCCATGTCGTGATGGTGAGGCGAGTTACAGAGTAAAAGTGAAGCCTTCAGAGTACACATGAGAATCACACTAGAGAGAAACCATCACGGCAGTCAACGTGTGAAAAGAGTTTTACAATAGTGTCAGTAGCCTCTAAGAAACACATGAGAGTTCACACGGAGAGAAACCGTTCACATGCAATCAGTGTGGAAAGAGTTTTTCAGGCACTGGTGACCTTAAGCTACACACATGAGGATTCACACTGGAGAGAAACCACACGCATGTGATCAGTGTGGAAAGAGTTTCAGATGTATGGGGAGCCTTCAGGCTCATTTGAGAATTCACACTGGAGAGAAACCACACGCGTGTGATCAGTGTGGAAAGAGTTTTTCAAGTAATGGTGCCCTTATCACACACACGAGAACTCACACCGGAGAGAAACCATTCATGTGTCATCATTGTGAAACGAGTTTTAGATCTTCAAGTCAACTCAAGGTACACATCAGAACTCACACTGGAGAGAAACCATTTGCATGCCATCAGTGTGAAAAGAGTTTTAAATCTTCAGGTCAACTTAAGAACCACGTGAGGACTCACACTGGAGAGAAACCATTCACGTGTGATCAGTGTGAAAAGAGTTTTACAAGTAAAGATATCCTTAAGAACCACATGAGAATCCACGCTGAAGAAAAACCAGTTTCATGTCATCGGTGTGAGAAGAAGTTTAGATATGAAAGTACACTCAAGATACACATGAGGATTCACACTGGAGAGAAACTATACACGTGTGATCAGTGTGGAAAGAGTTTCACAGTTGCAGCACAACTTAAGATACATGTGAGAGTTCACACTGGAGAGAAACCCTTCATGTGTCATCAGTGTGAAAAGAGTTTTAGATATAAAAGTACACTCAAGACTCACATGAGAGTTCACACTGAAGAGAAACCACACGCGTGTGATCAGTGTGGAAAGAGTTTCAGATGTGGAAGTAACCTTAAGGAACACATGAGAGTTCACACTGGAGAGAAACCTCACACATGCCGTCTGTGTGGAAAGAGTTTTACAACTGCAGCTAATCTTAAGATACACGTGAGAATTCACACTGGAGAGAAACCCTTCATGTGTCATCAGTGTGAGAAGTGTTTTATATGTGAAAGTGCACTTGCGGTACACATGAGGATTCACACTGAAGAGAAACCACACGCGTGTGATCAGTGTGGAAAGAGTTTCAGATGTGGAGGTGACCTTAAGGTACACATGAGAGTTCACACTGGAGAGAAACCCTACCCATGCCGTCTGTGTGGAAAGAGTTTTACAACTGCAGCTCATCTTAAGAGACACGTGAGAGTTCACACTGGAGAGAAACCCTTCATGTGTCATCAGTGTGAGAAGTGTTTTAGATGTGAAAGTGCACTTAAGATACACATGAGGATTCACACTGGAGAGAAACTATACACGTGTGATCAGTGTGGAAAGAGTTACACAAGTAAAAATATCCTTAAGAACCACATGAGAATCCACGCTGAAGAAAAAACATTTTCATGTTATCGGTGTGAGAAGACTTTTAGATGTGAAAGTTCACTTATGAAACATGTTTGGACTCACACTGGAATGGAAAATGCTGCGTGCCCGTAGTGTAGAAAGACTTTCACAACTGGATATTTTCTTACGACACATTTGAGAGTTCACACTGGAGAAAACCCTTCCATATGTGTGGACAGAGATTCAGAAATAAAGCTTCACGCTGGAGAGAAACCCTTCACATGCCGTCAGTGTGGAAAGACTTTTATGGGAATCTAGATTCAGAATGCTCGGGATGCTCTCAATCTAGAGAAAAACATGTAACGCTGATCAGTGAAATAAAGTCTGACAACATGCTTGCTAATAAAAAACTGCTCAAGCTGTGCTCGCCTTTCTGAGTCAGTCAATGTTCTGGGTCTCCAGTAGCTCACTGGAAAAATACAGAAACATTAGGCCCCTAGTGGGAACACTTAAACATTCATTTTACTTTTTTTACACCAACAACTGTGACAGTTAGGATAGAAGATATACAGCTTGCTCAGTATAAAACTCAGTGTCTGCATGTTTGTAGGTGTAAAGATGTTACGTTTTCAAGTTATTTAAATCACGCTAAACATAATTAAAATCATGAAACAATATGTGTAAAAATATATTTCTTTACCATATAAAGAATTTTTGTGGGCACTTCATCAGCTTATGAGTCAAATTCACTGGATTTTTTGTAGTGGTATATTTATTTTTGTATCAATTTACAGTGTTGGGTGTAACTAGTTACAAAGTAATGAGTTACTGTAATTAAATTACTTTTCCCTTGAAAAGTAAAGTAAGGGATTACTCTATTTTTTCTGTAATTTAATGAGTTACTTCTGATGTAATTAAACTAAATACTTGGTGTAATATATGTGTGTGCAATAGTGGAATTGACATTAAAATTCAAAGTCTAACTTTAAAATCTGTGTTTCATGTCTATCCATGAATCACTTAACTAATCAAGGTTGATAAGGGATATGGAAAGTAATTAGTAATTAAATACATTTTGGAGAGTAATTTGTACAGTAATCTGAATTATTTATATCATAATTTGAATATGTAACTAGCAATTCATTACCTTTTCAGAGTAACTTGCCCAACACTGTTCATTTATAAGATTTAATACATCGTTTCACAGTTCAGTGGATTGATCGACATAAGCATCACTTTGATTTCCAGGACAGTGTTATACTAAGAGATGTTGCTTAGCAACCAAACAAATATTTTGAATTTGTGTTCAGGCTTTTACTGCTTTTGCTAAATGAATAAATGCTACAGGAATAATACAGCATTTTTAGGAGGACCTATTGACAGAAATACAATATAATATACAAAACTATTTCTTCAGAGGTGTATAAAGACCTTACGTAATGAACCATTATGTTTGTAATACCTTAGAATAAGATGTTTATATCTACATACAGAGCGGCCCTACATGCATTGAATTCGCCGCCATGTTTTGTACAGCAGCCCTAAACGGACAAACAACTCTACAACGCACGCTTCCTCTCCGCTGCGGTATCGTAGAGAAACGGATCGCAGGATGATCCGTACGGATCGTGCTCTACGGTGCGGAACGCATGTGACCTGCGGATTAACTGAAAATTTATTCATCATTGAGTAAAAGAGTAAAACGCGCTCTCGCTCGCTCTACAGTTTCAGCTACAAGGCTCTCTCTGTCTCTCTCTCTCTCTCTCTGTCTCTCTCTCTCTCTCTCTCTCTCTCTCTCTCTCTCTCTCTCTCTCTCTCTCTCTCTCTCTCTCTCTCTCTCTCTCTCTCTCTCTCTCTCTCTCTCTCTCTCTCTNTTATGTTCGTGTGGCCGGCAGTCGACCGTGAGGTGGCTGCCGGCCTTTTATTTGCTGAATTATTGTTTGTTTATTTTGTATTAAAGTTTGTTAAATGTTCGCCGGTTCCCGCCTCCTTCCTTCCCTTCTATTGAACCTTGCTACAGATGGGTTTGGTGAAAAGTTTATTTCAGAGCTGTTCTGAGTGTGGTTAAACCTTTCTCACTCATGTACTGTGTTAAAAACCTTGTAGTTTTCCCCATCAGTAATGACTGGCCTACAGAAAATAGCTTATAAATCACTCGTCATGCTGTATTGTCACCAAATATTGATTCAATCTTTTTGTCATGTTGTTTTCTTTCTGTTAGGACCGTTGGATTTCTTTTTCAAACTAATAAATCATAGACCTAATTCATCTAAGCTCATGCACTTTGTGAAAAAAGCATTCTGTGTGAATAATATTGACAATATATAAAGTTTGGAGGACTAAGTTTTAATTTTTTTCAACTGCAGTTGGTTTGTTTTGATTTAAGACATAATCACTCAAAAATACAGCTAACTAACACAATAAAACCCAATAAAAACATGATAACATAAAAAAAACATATATATATATATTTTTTAAAAACTGAGTTATCTCATTTTGGAAACAAACTCTTCATATTATATAATATATTTTTGGCAAAAATCACAGCTTGTATTTTTTTTAAACCACATAAGATCAGATCAATGAAGACTAAGATTAATCATAAGAATCACAAAACCAGTGCTAAGTGAAAGAAAACAAGATCAAATTCAATATTTGGTGGTAATTAGGGCTGGGAATTTAACGTGTTAATTAGATTGATTAAACGGAAAAAAATAACGCGTTAATGATTAATCACAGAAAAAAATAACGCGTTAATATTTTTAACGCAATTAACGTGCCCCGCCCCTCTACAGACCTTTACACATTTTTGAATTGCAGAAAGCTAGTAACAAATCGAACAAGATGCAAAACGAAAAGGACGAAGCACTACATGGCCTGCTGAAGGGCCATTTTAACTCAACATTATTTATATAGTGCTTTTTACAATTTTCATTGTTACAAAGCAGCTGTACATAAGACATATTGACTATAAGCAAACCAATTAAAGTTATACCTGCAAAAACAAGAAAAAGTTGAAATCACAGAAGACACACACACCCACATACAAAACACCCCACACACACAATATGCACACGTACTAACACACATAGACACACACACACACACACACACACACACACACACACACACACACACACGCTCAG
>NC_079900.1:376152-389070 GCF_024868665.1 Triplophysa rosa | reverse complement strand
TGAGAGCACACATTTAAGATAAAGGAGAGAGAAGCACAGGTCAAATATAACAGACTATAAATTCCTATATGCAATATTAATTAAGTAAACTTTAAAATTCTAAAGCAGCCCCCCCGGCCAGGCAAATGTCAAAAAGTATGCAAACGGTGGGCGAGGAACCAAAACTCTAATGGAGAAAAAAACCTCAGGAGAACCCAGGCCAACCAGGGGATTCCAGTTCCCCTCTGGAAAAAGCTGCTGCCGTCTGCCACAAGCTCCAGAGAGCTTGCCAACAAGGCTAAATAAAATAAATAAACTTAATAATAAAATAAATTATAGTTTTAAGATATCATTATAATCTATAGAATTTGAAGTTTTGTGGTGAAGACATGTCAAAGACGCCGTCCTTCTTTATCCAGCTCTATATCTCAGCTCTTGTCAGGTCTCCACTCTACATCAGGTCAGGCCATGAACTGCATCCTGCTCGCTGTGGTAACCTTGGAACAATGAGACAAGACTGGCTGAGAGTAGAGTACTGTTCTGCACTCTTTGATGCAACAAGTACATCAGTTGTGTTTTTGGTTCCGGTTATTACCAACTGACAGGACGCCTGAGAGCGTAATGCACGTGAAGGACTGTAATACAAAAGGAGTTCATTCAAGTACTGAGGAGTTAAACCATGTAAGGCTTTATAGGTAATAAAAGTACAAATGTACAAATTTAAGTACAAAAGAGATCCCAATGGAGCCAGTGATAAAACCAAAGTCATTTGCGTTTACTGTGACAAGGAATTTGCCTATCATCGAAGCAGTTAAATACCACCTAAACTCAAAGCATGTTTTAGCGAGCTCGGCAGTCACCTCACCCCCGGCTGCGACAGTCAGCACGCTCTGCCAAACCACACTGACTGAGACGAGTCGCCACAAATTAAGTCTACATCACAATCATTAACAAATGCAATATCTAAATGGATTGCAATGGACTGTAGAGCTGTTAATGTTGTGGAAGACAAGGGGCTTATGGATGCATTTCGAATAGCTTCTTCTGAAACAACCTACACACTACCGTCAAGAGGTACGGTAGTTTCGAGAATAAATCAGCTGAATGACACAGAAAAAAATAAAACGGGACAACTTCGCTCAAGCTAAACATGTGGCCCTAACCGGAGATAACTGGACGTCGATCAGTAATCACAACTATCTAGGTGTTACTGCGCACGTCATCGATTGTGACTGGAAACTTAAGTCCTTCATGTTAACTGTGCTGAAGTCAGTAACACAGCACTATTCTGATGCTTGTACCGAACAGTTTCTAACAGTGGCTGACGAATGGGGCGTACAAGAAAAGGTGACCACCGTCGGAACTGACAGTGCACACAACATGGTCGCAGCGGCAAGAAAGCTTCCCTTTCATTACAAGCTGTGCGCTGCCCATAGATTACAGAGGACCATCACGGTTTGCCTCTCTGACAGTGGATTCGCTGACACATTGACCAAGTGTCGCAAAATTGTTGCACATTTTAAGCACAGCCCTGCTCATACAGAAGAACTTCATCTACAACAAATTGCACTGGGACAACAGAGAGAGCAACTGATACAAGATGTTTCAACGAGGTGGAACTCGTCACTCGATATGATCACCCGTCTCTTATGGAATGAAGAGGCTGTTAAGACTACTCTGACCCAACACAAGTTAGTCATGCTGACTGCATCTGAGTGGGACAAACTGCACAAGCTACAGAACCTTCTTGAACCATGCAAGTTACATTACATTACATTAGTACCACGTTCATTTATTGCTGTTTTTTGCATGTTGTCATAGACTATGAAATAGAATATCATGCCTAAATGCTCTTACGGAGAAATACAAACCTAAAACCTTAATTTTTTTTTAAATGTTTTAAGACTTTTAAAAGCTTCATAAAATGAACAAATGAAAAAAATGTAAAGGATTTTACAGTAAACCACCCTTTATAATTGATGCTGAATAAATAAACTTATTTTGCCTAAACTAAATGCACTGAACTTTATTTATAATTTGTTCGTATTTATCTTCTACTTCAGGTATGTCACTGAACTCCTTGGGGGTGAGGCTTATGTCTCCTGCTATGTAATGCTTCCTGCATTCTGCCACCTTCACCATGTAATGAGGGTCTCTGATGAGCATCCAGTCTATGTGGCAAGGTTCCAGACTGCCTTCAGCAAAGATCTTGCCGAACGCAAAACTTGCTTCAGCACTTGACCCACGTTTTAAGGACTTGAAGTGCCTCTCAAGAGGAGAGAGAGAACAGGTGTGGTCTAGCCTTGAGAACATGCTACAAGAAGGAGGGCTCAGCGCAGATACTCCACAGCTCTGTGAGGAACACGAGCCAGCTGAGAAGAAGAGAATCCTCCTGCTGGGTTCAGATTCAGAGGAAGAAAACCACCACAGCTATGCTTTACATCATTGCAGAGCTGAGCCCAGTATGGGAATGGATGAGTGTCCTCTAGAGTGGTGGTCAGCTCATGCAGGAGCCCATGCTACACGGCCACCCCTGCAACCACAGTACCATGCAAAAGACTTTTCTCGCTGGCTGGCACTGTTGTGCAGAATAAAAGAGCATCTTTAAACTCAGAAAATGTGAAGAAGTTAGTCTGTCTTAGCAACTGGTTAAAAGAGAAATAAGAATTGAGGTCTAATAACTATAATGTCACGTCCATTGCAATTTAGTTGATAAGCTTGTGTTCAGAAATAAACAAAATTGTCATGGTCATTGTTACCCCTACACATTTAATCAATAATAACTAAAACTGACATGACCATTGTAACCTAAGTTTTAGGCTCGTATTCAATAATAAATGGTAAAAAAATCTGCTTTATAATGCCATGTATGTGCAATTAAATGCGATTAATTAATCGCCACACCATGTAATTAATTAGATTAAACATTTTAATCGCTTGACAGCACTAGTAATAATATAGCATGACGTGGTGCGGCTCATTTCGGATCGGACACCATAGATGTGTGTGACTATGTTATTTTGGACAAAATAAAAGCTTTTCGAAACGAACTTTCTGGTTAAACATAAAGTGGACTAGTGTGAACATCGTGTATTTTTTCTCATGTTTTATTCAATATTGCCAAAATAATGCTTTTACTCCTAAACTGAGGTACGTAAGATCAGTTCAACAAGGTCCACAATTAACACTGTGAAATACAAAACATTTCAGTCCTAACTGAAAGAAAACTGGGTAGAAACATACATTTGTTGTCAAAAAATGTCAACCGTAAGAGATTATTCCATTCCGTGTATTCCGCGGAATGTAAATAAGTAGACGTGGTTACCTCGGCACTCTGCAAGTTGGGAGTTATGATGAAAACCGTCCAAAAAAAGAAGTCACCACCTGTATTTAACTAAGCAAATAGGTAAGAGCCTCCCATTGGATTGCAGGTCTAGGTTCAGCAACGTTATGTGCCCAAAGAATGAGGTCAGCTTACTACCTAACTATACTGAATGACCAGGTTATTCCATCAATGTGTTTTTTTCTTCCCTGATGACACGGGCATAGTCCAAGATGACAATGCCAGGATTCATCGGGCTCAAACTGTGAAAGAGTGGTTCAGGGAGCATGAGACATCATGGATTGGCCACCACAGACTCCACACCTTAACCCCATTGAGAATGTTTGGGATGAGCTGGAGAAGATTTGCGCAGCGGTCCGACTCTCCCATCATCAATACAAGATCTTGGAAGAAAAATGAATGCAACTCTGGACGGGAATAATTGTTGTGACATTGCAGAATCTTATCGAAACGATGCGACAGCGAATACATGCCGTAATCAAAGCTAAAAGCGGTCCAACGAAATATTAGAGTGTGTGACTTTTATTTTGGACGGGTAGTGTATAAAAGTAGTTGACTTCAGGGTTAGGCCAAGGCCAAGATGTGACCCTGCCTGTGAAAACCAGGTTCAAGTCTCATCATCTAATCATGAGATAATGAACAAAGTTTGATTTCAATTATTAATTTCACTATGATTTTTTGATTTGGCCTTACTCAGTTTATATTAATGTTATATTATATATTTTCACAGAATGTTCCTTACATCATATAGGATTATTTTATGTAGAAAACTTTAAAATGACCTGCAGATGCCATAAAGAATACACTTAAGCCCTTGTGTCTGGATATTTGGATTATTTATGGTTCAGGGTGAAAATATCAACTAAAGGGGCATTTCAATAGTTAAAAATATGAGGTCAAAAAGATTTAGCTCATTTTTGTATTATTCTTGTTTTAGTATTGTATTGTTCATAGTGTGTGTGTGTGACATAGAGATTCTAACATCATAGTAATAAGAGATTAAAAAGATCAAATATTCGGCCATATCTGACTCCTCAGTGTCTACGGCAGTTGTGGCTCAGACATGAGGAATACGGTCAAGTTATAATGAGTGACTTTTATTTAATTAATTTGTGAAATAACTTGTTTGACATAAGAGTGCTGTTTCCTACAAAGTTAAATGTGTTGTATTTTTCGTCTCAATATCAATATACAACATAAAACACTGTACATTTTATATTAATAACCGAAGAAAACTGGAACCAAAAATTGGTGAACCGATTCAAAAGATTCGAGTCACCGGGATGAATCCAATCCACTACTGATTCTGAAATCTTGCACGATCAGCGAGAGGGTGCTCGCTACAGAGCCAATGGGGTGGAGCAAAGCTCCAGCTCCCCCTCTTTGGACCTAGTGGGCGGAGCTTGAGCTATCCACGCGCAGGTACAGTCATCAGAACTCGTACAGTTTGTATCGCACGGTAATGGCAAGCTCACACTACGCGACTTTTGGCTGGATTTTGCTGTCGCGGACACAAAACCTTCAGATCGCGACCAAATCGGTGCTCGTTTCGGTCGCCGAAGCTCGTTAAGTATAAGCAGGTGTGCACCGTGATCTGGACCTGTCTCGAGCTATCCCTGACGCTACGATATTTTAAAACCTGTTTGATATTATCGTTGTGTGCGCGATTGAACGACCACGTGGAACTAATCCAGCCAATCACAGTGCAGATGACATAAATGTAGGAAAGAAGATGAAATTAAACGTATTTTCGCTGATGGTCGGGACCACCTCTTCACCGAATGTTTTGTGGTGTGTGCACCTCGTCAGCAGTGTGTTGTGTAGTATGCGCGCAGCTATGACAAGACGACGACAGATGAGAAGGAACTTTGTTGTGTAGTGCAAGCGCCAAAGCAATTCAAGTTGTCTCACAGTCCTGTAGTGTCAGCTCGGCTTAAGAAGAGTGTACATTACAGATAAACTGAACTTTGAGACATGTATAAAAATTTTCCATAGACTTAAATCACTGTCTCACTCTCGACATAAATGCTAATGTTGTTGTTATTTTTGACTCCCTAACATTTTATCTTAGTTCGAGCCGCGTGCACGCGCACGAACTGTCACTCATTCAGGCCGTTTCGCAAGGTAAGAAAAGTGTACATTTAAGATAAACTAAACTTTGAGACATGTATATAATCTTTTCATAGACATAAATCGCTGTATCTACATGAATTCTAATCTTGTTGTTATTTTCAAATCCTGACATATTAATCGTAAGTCAACTTTCGACAAGTGATGACTCATTTTGTCACGAAAACGCAGGAAAGAACCCAATTGCAGGCAGCGGGGATGAAGGGGCTAAACAAACAAGCAGTTTATTTAAATAATAAAACACAAAACAAGAACCCACGATGGGGCAAAACACAAACAGGATAAATAATAGTACGGAGACTAACTGACATTAAACTGAATAAACACTTGAAAAACTCAACTAAACTAAACACTTACTAAAGCAGATAAGGAAGCAACAGACGGGAACAAGAATGGGCAAAGACGGTTGACGCTGGACGAATAACAAGACTAACTAGATACAGCACATAGCACACACAATCCACGAGCACAGGACAAAGAAACATGAGGGTATAAATAGGAAAGACAAACGAGGGATAACGACATGGGGCAGGTGTGGGACATTAAACACTCAGGGAAAGATAACGAGGAAACGAGATGGCGGGAAACAGAGACGAGACACTGGAGAGAACGTATATTATTGTCAAAAGGACAATAATATGTTTCTCTCCACACATAACCAAAGGCTTTGCCATGGCTCTGCTACAGGACCAAGAAAAACATGAATAAGGAAGCAGAGCCATGACAGTAGCCCCCCCTTTAATGAGCACCTCCAGGTGCTCACCAAGGGGTAGACGGACAAGACAAGGCAGACTGAGACAAAGACAAAAACCAGACAAACATGGTGAACATGACAAGGGGTAGACAGGACAACAAGACTACAGGACTGGGTGGCATCAACAAGAATCAACAAACATGGGAGGGGGGGTGGGGCAAAACAAGAGTCATAGGGGTAGTCCAAAAGGGTATGGGTGGAACAGTCCCAGTCCCCGGCTGCGCTCGAGGGCGCTGAGTCCTGGGGGACTTAGGAGGAGTCCCGGGGGGAACAGTCTTTGGCCCTGGGAGTCTCCCAGGGACCGGCTGGACAGGGCTTGACGCCGGCTGGAAGGCCGGCTGGACAGGGCTTGACGCCGGCTGGAAGGCCGGCTGGACAGGGCTTGACGCCGGCTGGAAGGCCGGCTGGACATGGCTTGACGCCGGCTGGAAGGCCGGCTGGACATGGGCTTGACGCCGGCTGGAAGGCCGGCTGGATGGCTTGACCGGCTGGAAGCCGGCTGACTGCTTACCGGCTGGACCGGACTGCGACTGACCGGCTGGATACCGCCTACGACTGCACAACTGGCAGACTGACGATGGCCAGGCTAGACACGACGACAAGACTGGACACAAGTACTGGAGCGCCGGTGGACACCGGCTGGGATCCTGGCTGCACCGGACTGGATCCCGGCTGGATCACCGGCTACCGGCGGATCACCGACTGGACGCCGGCTCACCGGCGGCAGGGTTCAGCATCTCCCTCCTCTTCTTCTTCTTGCCCGGCCCACAGGACGTGTCCGGCTCGGAGCGAAGCGATGGGGAGCCCGATAAGCTCCGCCCGGAGGAGTCGGACGGAGAGTACCCACAGAGAGAGATGGATTGAGGTATGGGCTGAGACCCTGGACTCCGGGCGGTTCATGGCATATCTCACCGTGCACTCGAAGTCCAGTGGTCTCAGCATCCTCATCTCCGCCCGCGACAGAGGGTCCCTGAGGCCACCGTTGAACAGGACCGCGAGTTCCGCCTCCCCAAAAACCACCTGCTCTGTATAAACTGCCTCCTCTGCAGCCTTTAGGAAGCGGTCGACATAGTTCATGATATTGTCATCTCCCTGACGGTGGCTGCAGAGGAGGTGAGTCTGGCGGGATCGTTGGGTGGTACATGCTGCCTGCTGGGTTCAGTCTTGGCTCGTGGATTCTGTCACGAAAACGCAGGAAAGAACCCAATTGCAGGCAGCGGGGATGAAGGGGTTAAACAAACAAGCAGTTTATTTAAATAATAAAACACAAAACAAGAACCCACGATGGGGCAAAACACAAACAGGATAAATAATAGTACGGAGACTAACTGACATTAAACTGAATAAACACTTGAAAAACTCAACTAAACTAAACACTTACTAAAGCAGATAAGGAAGCAACAGACGGGAACAAGAATGGGCAAAGACGGTTGACGCTGGACGAATAACAAGACTAACTAGATACAGCACATAGCACACACAATCCACGAGCACAGGACAAAGAAACATGAGGGTATAAATAGGAAAGACAAACGAGGGATAACGACATGGGGCAGGTGTGGGACATTAAACACTCAGGGAAAGATAACGAGGAAACGAGATGGCGGGAAACAGAGACGAGACACTGGAGAGAACGTATATTATTGTCAAAAGGACAATAATATGTTTCTCTCCACACATAACCAAAGGCTTTGCCATGGCTCTGCTACAGGACCAAGAAAAACATGAATAAGGAAGCAGAGCCATGACACATTTAGTGCTAGCGTCTACTCCCATCCCCCATGCTACGTTTTAGCATGTGTAATGTATTTTGAATCATAGATTTGACTTATAAATTGTATTTATGTTTGTCTAACATGCGCAGATGCATCCTACAATACTTGCGGGAGGACAGGACCCCCTGCTATCTACTGATAGATGCAAAGTGTGTTGCACAAAATACCATTGTGCCTACTGTAAATTGGCTTTTAACCATTTACACGAGCTACAAAATCATGTAAATAATCATATGATAGATGCAGATCAACAAGAAGGTATGTGTGTGCATGATTTAATTACACTGTGTCATAGTCATTCACCCTGGAACTAAAAACATATTGTTTATTTAAGATGAAACATTTGAAAAGTCGGAATATCAGTTGTTCAAGTAATTCTGCAATACAGTGTTGTTATAGACTTTACACATTATATGATATTAGTTTAAATCATTGTAAAATTATTGAATAATTATATAAATAAATCCTCTCGAGGCTCTTTAGATTTCGTTGTGCTCTTGAGCAAGGCATTTCACCAAAAACCTATTCCTAGGCAATGCACTATATAAAACAATCAAGTTGTAAACAAGACAATTGTGCTAATGTATTCTTTCTAAATTTTAGATTTTATCATCATCAAGTGTGGACTAAACTGCAGACCAACACCACACCACACTCACTGCTGCTACTGGACTTCAATTGTGATCAGACGGGATGGTTTTATTAAACATCTTAAAACCTGCAGAAGTATGACATCCAGACAGCATCTATTGCCAACAGCAGAACCACCACCATCCCTAGCATCAGCAGCACCTCCTCCATCCCCAGCATTAACAGCACCACCATTGCTAGTATCAGCAGTACCAACACCATCCCCAGCTTCAACAGCAGCACCAGCATCTCCAGTACCCCCACCATCCCAAGCATCAGCAGCACCACCACTACTGCCAGCATCACCAGTACCACCACCATCTCCAGCTTCAACAGCAGCACAACTCAACTCAACTTTATTTATATAGCGCTTTTACAATTTTCATTGTTACAAAGCAGCTGTACATGAGACATATTGACTATAAGCAAAATAATTAAAGTTCTAACTGCAAAAACAAGAAAAAGTTGAAAACACAGAAGACAGACATACCCACATACAAAACACTCCACACACACAATATGCACACGTACTAACACACATAGACATGAAACACACACACACGGACTGGCACGCACCACACTCACACTACGTACACAGACAAGTCAACGCACACACACACACACACGCACGTACACAGACAACACGCACCACACACACGCTCAGTGAGAGCACACATTTAAGATAAAGGAGAGAGAAGCACAGGTCAAATATAACAGACTATAAATTCCTATATGCAATATTAATTAAGTAAAACTTTAAAATTCTAAAGCAGCCCCCCGGCCAGGCAGACAAAACAGTATGCAAACGGTGGGAGGAACCCAAACTCTAATTCGAGAAAAAAAAACTCAGGAGAACCCAGGCCCAACCAGGGGATTCCAGTTCCCCTCTGGCAAAAGCTGCTGCCAGGCCATGAACTGCATCCTGCTCGCTGTGGTAACCTTGGAACAATGAGACAAGACTGGCTGAGAGTAGAGTACTGTTCTGTACTCTTTGATGCAACAAGTACATCAGTTGTGTTTTTGGTTCCGGTTGATCTAACTAATGCAGCCTAAACCCTCAGAAGATTTATATTATGGAAGAGTAGTGTATGCAAGATTAAAAAGATGCGTCTTTAGTCTAGATTTAAACTGACAGAGTGTGTCTGCCTCCCGGACAGTGCAGGGAAGACTATTCCAAAGTTTAGGCGCTAGATAGGAAAAGGATCTACCACCTGCACTTGATTTTGAAATTCTAGGTATTACCAACTGACAGGACGCCTGAGAGCGTAATGCACGTGAAGGACTGTAATACAAAAGGAGTTCATTCAAGTACTGAGGAGCTAAACCATGTAAGGCTTTATAGGTAATAAGCAAGATTTTAAAGTTAACGCGATGCTTTATAGGTAACCAGTGCAAGGTTGACAGAACCGGGCTAATATGTTCATACTTTTTTGTACGTGTAAGAACTCGAGCTGCCGCGTTTTGGACCAATTGGAGTTTTTGTAATAAGCCTGCAGGGCAACCACCTAACAGTGCATTACAGTAATCTAGTCTTGATGTCATGAATGCATGAATTAACTTCTCTGCATCTGAGATTGACAGCATATGACGTAGTTTAGATATATTCTTAAGATGGAAAAACGCAATTTTACAGGTGTTGGCGACGTGGCTCTCAAATGACAGATTACTATCGAATAGAACGCCAAGATTCTTTGCTGACGACGAGGGTTTTATGGAACATCCGTCAATAGTTAAACAGTATTCTTGGTTGTTACTTATAGCAGTTTTCGGTCCAATAAGTAACACTTCCGTTTTGTCCGAGTTCAGTAATAAAAAGTTGTTACTCATCCAGTTTTTTATATCGACTATGCATTCCATTATTCGATGGAACTGCTGTGTTTCATGAGGCTTCGAGGAAATATAAAGTTGAGTATCATCAGCATAACAGTGAAAGCTAACTCCGTGTCGCTTTATTATATCTCCTAGAGGTAGCATGTATAATGCGAAGAGCAGAGCCCTAAGACTGAGCCCTGTGGTACACCGTACTGGACTTGCGATTTGCGTGACACCTCATTGTTTATTGCTACAAATTGAAAACGGTCGGATAAATAAGATTTAAACCATTTCAAAGCTATTCCCTTAATGCCGACATAATTTTCGAGTCTATGTAGGAGTGTGCTGTGGTCAATGGTATCGAATGCAGCACTAAGGTCTAGCAGCACCAATAACGAGATACAACCTCGGTCAGACGCCAATAGCAGATCATTTGTAACTCTGATCAAAGCAGTCTCTGTACTGTGACATGCTCTAAATCCAGACTGGAATTCTTCATTGATGTCATTCCTTTGGAGGAAGGAGCATAATTGAGTTGAAACTACTTTTTCCAGAACTTTAGATATGAAAGGTAGATTCGATATAGGCCTGTAGTTCCTTAGTTCTCTAGGGTCGAGTTGGGGTTTTTTGACAACCACACAGTAGCCACCACCATCCCCAAGATCAGCAAACCATCAACATCTCCATCACCACATCCCAAGCCATTCAGCACACTAGCATCTCCAGTACCACCACCATCTCAGATCGTTGCTCTTCTGTCCCCGCTCGGACACCACACCCATCATTTTAGAGGTAGAGGTGCTGTCAGAAATGGTTGCTTCTAGGCTATTTGGGGAAGCAAGGAAGCAGAGCTGCTTAAACCAACAAAAAGCAGCAACTGATGCAGGTGTTCCACTTTCTGTTGAGGTGACTGTGGGAGGGCCTGCATCCAAAAAGTTAATTTCTATATATGAGCCAAAAGTATCATACCACAGCAGACTTGGGAGAGTAATAGCAGCATAAGATTCAAAAAAGAAGTCTTGGCACTGTCCATGTGCCAAAGCACGACAGTCATGTCTCCATAAAGCAATCGCAAAATGGCATCTTTTTAAAACTGACCGACAACTGTTCATGACTGCAGAGAGTGATGTCAGGCCAGATTCAGCGGTAAGTCATCAAGACACACAAGAATCTGTATGCAAAGCAAAGCCAGGTGAAGATGCGGGACAAGCATATCCTCCTGATGACGCAGGCCTTCGAAGGATGGTTCACTATTTAATGCAAAAAAAAGGTCTTCCTGCCCAGCTACCCCAGCATTTGGTCACTGGCTCCAGATCTTTGCAAGATCTTCCAAGACAATTGATGCCAAAAGAAACTTCATGTGTGGAGTGTGCCGGGCATCTTAGTGAGCCAATGCTCATAACAGCAAATGCCAAACTTGTCACATATACTGGTGTTGTAGATGGTAAGACATCTCAAAAATATATCATCCAAATGATCTTAGCCACAGAAATGTAACTAATGCTAAAAACAAAGTAAAAGTAAGCGCACAGTGAATTTGCTAGATTAATAATAAGATTAGGATTGATAGCACTCAATATTTATTTGTTATTTATCATTTCTCAACTTTTTCCTTCCATTTTGTTTTTTAGGCTTTTCTACATACTGCAGGGCATGTCCTGACTGTGGGCTGATGTACAGATATCAAGAATGGAGTGATGGAATTCACAATTTCAATGACCACATTCTCATCACCCTTCATTTGTGTATCATACTACGTACATCACTTCAGGTAGGAAACACAATAAAAAAAATCTGTTCTTATTTTCTGTGTGCCTTACTCTGTCTTATACTTTCTTAGACTCACCATTCTGTAAGCCGAGCAATTGAAGTCCTTGAGCAGACCGAAAATAAGACCTTCCCTAAAAAAGCCACAATACTCCATGCCTACATGCACTTTGAAGCCCTGACCTCACACAACTACTCATATATTTGTTTCAAATGTGGATACCATCCACCAGTAGTGGTCATGGACCTTCACAGAAAGGGTGTATTCAATATGCCTGGTAAGTAACAGAACAAACAGCCTGTAATGAATAAAAGAAAAATGACAATATCTTTTTAATACCATGCTTAAATTTACAGTAAGTGAAATGGAGGCTGTACCAGCACACTTTGATGGCACTGTCGATATCAGACGATTTTGGGACTCTGTGACATCTGAAATCATTTGCAGTGGCTTACTAACAAGTTGGTGTCTCTTTACTCAAAGTATAAGGCTTGTCTGTTCCCCACAAGACTGCAGTGATAGTATTGCGATGCTTTTCATGTTACTAGTACTGTTTCGTCTTAATCACACTGTTAACTATGGCAACATTGTTAATTGTATGTGTACGTTCACACAAGGGACTTAGTTACTAACATGTTTTATGTCCAGGTGGTCGAAAGAACCCTTTTGTGGTTGTTCCAAGTTATAATTACTGGGCTCCTTGGATTGGACCAAAAACTAGAAAGGG
>NC_079900.1:349045-374045 GCF_024868665.1 Triplophysa rosa | reverse complement strand
ATATGGCTAATATACGACACCCCAGTCACCGCCCTATTTCCATTGTTTTGTACTAGTGATTAAATAAAACCCTGTGATATCCAACTTTTCATTTCAAATCATCAACACGCTCAGCAAACACACATTTCTGATTGTGTGCTTTAAATATTGTGTAGAAATGTCAATATAGAGAAAAATTGTCCCTCAGGGTTTAGAATTGACCTGAAATATAAGGTATAGATGTCAAAACTGTTATCGATTCAGTGTGAAGGATGACACGACACTGTGATGAAACAGAGAATTATTCACAACATCTACTTATTTTTCCAAACATTCTAACAATCAAATGTTTTTGGCTTTACAATGAATGACATGTGGTTTGGACCATGAAAAGGTGAAATAATCAAATATTTAAGAGTAATAATAAACTCATCTTTGTGCTGCACCACACAGTCTTCTGATGATGTCACAGACTGTTGAATGAATAATGAGTTTTTATGTGATTCATCAAATGTACTTGATCCAATACACTGAATGTCCTCTAAATAACTGTGTCTTGAGGGCCGAAAAAAGAAAAGCAACAAAGCATTGTCCTTTTATTTAAACATGCCATTAAAACAAATGTGTTTTGCTTGGAATTTTAAATTTTGATCTAAAGAAAACTATTTGATACATTGTTGAGCAAGCTTTCTTGTATGATCTTGCTGAAGTTGATTGGGATAAATTCACCTTAATTCCAGATGTGGACTGTGCTTGGGACTACTTTTATAATAGTTTTATGCCAATTATTAATAAGCATGCACCTTTGAGAAAACGGAGAGTTAAACATCGGGATAACCCTTGGTTTTCAACTTCCTTACATGAACTTATCCAAGAGCGCGACACAGTTTGGGCTAAGGTCAGGCAAACTCATTCTGACTCTGATGTGTACATTAGCAATTAGAAAGTCTAAAGCTGATTATTTCCTTGATAAAGCCACAGAAAATTTGACAAATTCTAGGAAGCTGTGGAAAAATATTAAATCCGTAACCGGTAATAAAAAATCTACAAAGCTTTCCCCTAGTATAATGGCAGACTCTACCAAAATTACAGATAAATTGGAAATCCTAAATAGTTTTAACCGTCATTTTATTGCTTCAGGGTCTTTATTTCGAATTAGTAATGATATGAATTCCGAGATGGAATTCCTTGGAGCTGAACGTAAAGCTTGGACAAGGGAGTTTGTTTTCCAACAAATTACTCTCTCTGATGTTTGTTCCGCTTTAAAAGAATTAAATGTGAATAAATCACCAGGTCCTGATCATATTTCCCCATTATTTTTCATTATATCATTATTATATCATTTAACTGCCTTTTTTCTCCTCAAAAACATCGCCCGACTCCGCCCATCACTCTCCTTCTCTGCTGCAGAAACCCTCATCCACGCCTTCATCACCTCCAGAATCCACTACTGCAATCGCATCCTGTATGGCACAACATCCAAAATCTTAAACAAAGTTCAATATATCCAGAACTCTGCTGCTCGTCTGCTCACTCACACCCGCACCCGTGACCACATCACCCCTGTCCTCAAGAACCTCCACTGGCTCCCGGTCCCACAACAAATGATATAATAATGATATAATGAAAAATAATGGGGAAATATGATCAGGACCTGGTGATTTATTCACATTTAATTCTTTTAAAGCGGAACAAACATCAGAGAGAGTAATTTGTTGGAAAACAAACTCCCTTGTCCAAGCTTTACGTTCAGCTCCAAGGAATTCCATCTCGGAATTCATATCATTACTAATTCGAAATAAAGACCCTGAAGCAATAAAATGACGGTTAAAACTATTTAGGATTTCCAATTTATCTGTAATTTTGGTAGAGTCTGCCATTATACTAGGGGAAAGCTTTGTAGATTTTTTATTACCGGTTACGGATTTAATATTTTTCCACAGCTTCCTAGAATTTGTCAAATTTTCTGTGGCTTTATCAAGGAAATAATCAGCTTTAGACTTTCTAATTGCTAATGTACACATCAGAGTCAGAATGAGTTTGCCTGACCTTAGCCCAAACTGTGTCGCGCTCTTGGATAAGTTCATGTAAGGAAGTTGAAAACCAAGGGTTATCCCGATGTTTAACTCTCCGTTTTCTCAAAGGTGCATGCTTATTAATAATTGGCATAAAACTATTATAAAAGTAGTCCCAAGCACAGTCCACATCTGGAATTAAGGTGAATTTATCCCAATCAACTTCAGCAAGATCATACAAGAAAGCTTGCTCAACAATGTATCAAATAGTTTTCTTTAGATCAAAATTTAAAATTCCAAGCAAAACACATTTGTTTTAATGGCATGTTTAAATAAAAGGACAATGCTTTGTTGCTTTTCTTTTTTCGGCCCTCAAGACACAGTTATTTAGAGGACATTCAGTGTATTGGATCAAGTACATTTGATGAATCACATAAAAACTCATTATTCATTCAACAGTCTGTGACATCATCAGAAGACTGTGTGGTGCAGCACAAAGATGAGTTTATTATTACTCTTAAATATTTGATTATTTCACCTTTTCATGGTCCAAACCACATGTCATTCATTGTAAAGCCAAAAACATTTGATTGTTAGAATGTTTGGAAAAATAAGTAGATGTTGTGAATAATTCTCTGTTTCATCACAGTGTCGTGTCATCCTTCACACTGAATCGATAACAGTTTTGACATCTATACCTTATATTTCAGGTCAATTCTAAACCNAAGCTAAACATTGAAAGCAGTTTTAAAAAGGAGAGTTTTTCTCAATGATTTGAATGTTGAAAGGTCGGTGCAGTCACGGATTTGTTTGGGGAGAGAGTTCCAGAGGGAGGGGGCAGCAACAGAGAAGGCTCTGTCACCCCAGGTTCGGTGCTTGGTCCTGGGTGGTGGAGTCAGGAGGTTAGCATCAAATGAGCGAAGGCTACGAGATGGGTTGTGGCGGTGGAGCAGGTCGGTGAGCTCAGAAGGGGCCTGGTTATGGAGGGCTTTGTGTGTGAGGAGGAGGATTTTGAATTGAATTCGAACTGCCTTTTTTCACCTCAAAAACATCGCCCAACTCCGCCCATCACTATCCTTCTCTGCTGCAGAAACCCTCATCCACACCTTCATCACCTCCAGAATCGGCTACTGCAACAGCATCCTGTATGGCACAACATCCAAAATCTTAAACAAACTTCAATATATCCAGAACTCTGCTGCTCCTCTGCTCACTCACACCCGCACCCGTGACCACATCACCCCTGTCCTCAAGAACCTCCACTGGCTCCCGGTCCCACAATGAATTCAATTCAAAATCCTCCTCCTCACACACAAAGCCCTCCATAACCAGGCCCCTTCTTACCTCACCGACCTGCTCCACCGCCAAAACCCATCTTGTAGCCTTCGCTCATCTGATGCTAACCTCCTGACTCCACCACCCAGGACCAAGCACCGAACCTGGGGTGACAGAGCCTTCTCTGTTGCTGCCCCCTCCCTCTGGAACTCTCTCCCCAAACAAATCCGTGACTGCACCGACCTTTCAACATTCAAATCATTGAGAAAAACTCTCCTTTTTAAAACTGCTTTCAATGTTTAGCTTGGTTCGATGTTTTTTATTTTTTTTATTTTTATTTTATGGTGTTTTTACTATTTGATGTTGTTATTGCTGTTTTTATGATTCTTTGTAAAGTGTCTTTGAGTATTTAGAAAAGCGCTTACAAATAAAATGTTTTTTGTTTTTTTTAACCAACGGCCGATTTTATTTCACTTCCATTGACTCATCTTTTTAATCTCTCATTAACAACTAATACAGTTCCTAAGATCTGGAAATCAGCATTTGTCGCCCCTCTAGCAAAAGGTGGTGATCCTTCTTTAATGGTTAACTGTAGACCTATATCTAAGCTCTGCATTCTTTCAAAACTTCTGGAAAAATTAGTAAGCAAGCAGTTGACACAGTATTTAAATGGGAACAATGTTTTATCTTGTAATCAATCCGGTTTCCGCAAGGTACATAGTACTACCTCAGCCGTCTTAAAAGTTCTAAATGACATTGTAGAGTCTTTAGATAATAAACAATATTGTGCATGTCTCTTTATCGACTTTATCTGACTAGTATCAGAGTACAAATATCTGGGAATTATCATTGATAACAAATTACAGTTTGGTTCACATATTAAGTATATGAGCAAAAAACTAAAGATGAAGTTAGGGTTTTATTTTAGAAACAAATCAAGTTTTCCATTTAAGGTGAGAAAGAAATTAGTGTCTGCTACATTTTTATCAGTTCTGGACTATGGGGATGTGGTCTACCAGCACGCCCCTTCTTATCTCCTTTCCTACCTGGATGTACCATGGTGCACTGAGATTACTGATTGTAAATTTTCAACCCATCATTGTGAACTGTATGAAAAAGTTGCTTGGCCTTCCTTAAGAACTCGGAGAAAAATGCATTGGCATTTGTTGATATATAAGGCAATTCTGGGTCATTTGCCAAATTATCTCTGTGGCCTCATCCAAAGGACTATGTCTGGAAATCATTCATTACGTTCTCAATCAATTTATAACCTCTGTGTGCCCTTTGCTGGAACAGAGCTTGGTAAAACCTCTTTCAAATACACTGCTGCTTCTAACTGGAATCTTCTCCAAAAAGAGATGAAGTTACAAAATTTGGTGTCTTATAATTGTTTTAAGTCCTTCCTATGTAATTTAGAGAGTAATTCAACGGTGTGTAATTGTTTTTAACTGGTTTTATGTTGGTTTTTGTAACGTGTGTTGTATTTGTTGTCTATTTGTATATGCAAACTCGGCTGATTATCTTGGCCAGGACACTCCTGGACAAGAGATTTTTAATCTCAGTGAGTCCTTTCCTGGTTAAATAAAGGTATTAATTACATTCATTCTTGACCGAAACGTCACAGTCGTACAATGCATATGTAATTATTAAAATCACAGTTCCAAAATGGAAACATTTTTTAAACCAACTGTTTGGGTGAGGAGGGGATATTTTTCTAAAGTATTTGACATCTTTTTTTTTTTTCATTTTAACACATTGTTCCCAGTGTTAAGAGATTGAAGAAGAAATGATCTGTCAACAAATGAGAATATGTGTTTCTGCAGTACAGGTGTAGAAACCTAAACATGTTATGGAGAATCACTGAAGGTTTTTTACATTCATAACTCAAAGTTAACATCCACCTGACAGTAAAGCACAGTTACAAAAACTCGTTTTGACTCGTAATGACATTTACATTAACGTTACTTCATTTAGCAGATGCGTGAGGTACCAGGTAATGTATAGAATATACTCGACAGATTATAACTCAACTCAGTTACTTTTATGATGTGCACAAGTTTAGATGACGTGGATGTTTGTTAATTTAACTGTGAGGTAAAATCAGCATTTAAAGAGAAATTAAAATCAATACTCACTTCTCCTCACAGGAACATCCTCACACGCCCTAACGGTCCGTTCACTTTTAAACTTCTGGTTTTCGCGCCTCGGTAAAGTGACGCCAAATCATTTTTTCCCATTAATTTTAGCGCAGAACAAGGACCTCAGCCGTGTCTATGTTTGGCATTCATTGACTGAAATCTCCCATTTTCACTCAAGAGTTTCGTACAGATGACTGGGTGACTAAAAATGCAATAGAAATTGAATAGCCTCGGATTTGATAGACATTCTAGGCCACGAGTCTCCCTTACACAAGTCTCCTTTTAAGACATTTCGACAACAAATGCGCAATATTTCATGTGTTTTGTGCTCTTCGTATTGAACTAAAAGTTATTTTTAAATGTTGTATAAATGTGGGTATTTCCAAACTCCTCACACACAAAAGCGACGGGTAACGTTGACGTTCACTTTTTTCTGTTTTTATCGTCGCTACTCTCCAAATCTCTTTTCATTTGCGGTGACGCTGTCGGTGTGCTGTTGTCCATGCGCACGCGCAGATGCATACAACAGTGCTACATCACATTGCCAGAGATAAAGAAAGAAAAGAAAGAGAAAGTTAAGTGCTTTTAAACTATTACATGTTTTCAGAGCTTTTTTGTTATCCATTTGTTCCAATGTCATGACATATATTTTAAAATCATTGATAAAATGCGAAATGTTTGGTTTATATAAGGCCCACTTCGTTTTATGTATATGATATTTACCTAATATAATAAATAACTGTATAATGTATTGTTCATTACTTTGCAAATTATAATTTTCAAAATAACAAAATACATAAAAAAACGAATTTCCACCATACTTCCCAATTTTCTATTTATATATTTTTCCAAGTCTTTCCAAAATAATCTTGAATAGATACGATGGTAAAACAGATGTAAAATAGTTTATTTTTCCATCCACACACAATTTACAGATATATGAAATGTTAAGTTTAAACCTTTCTAAAACATGCTTAACAGGGTCAATTCTATGCAAAATTGTATACGATACCTCCTTAATTTTATCGTTATTTTGCTTTTATCGATTGGTTTAGAGTGAGTTATCGTATATAAGACACACACTAAGAAATGATAATTAAATGAAGTGTGAATTCTATCACTTCTGCTCACCGGCAGAGGGCAGCAGAGACAATCACTTAAACACATTCAACCTTTTCACGATGAGAACCGTGAGGAAAAGGAGTGTATTCCACATTCAAAACTAACGTATCAAAGAGTGATATATTATTGAAATCTTTCTGTCATGTCTCAACTCAACTCAACTCAACTTTATTTATATAGCGCTTTTACAATTTTCATTGTTACAAAGCAGCTGTACAGGAGACACATTGACTACAAGCAAAACAATCAAAGTTGTACCTGCAAAAACAAGAAAAGGTTGAAAACACAGAAGACAGACACACCCACACACAAAACACTCCACACACACAACACGCACCAACACACACAGACACAGAGACACACACACACACACACACACACACACACACACACACACACAACACACACACACACGTACGTACACGGACAAGTACGCACACACGCTCAGTGAGAGCACACATTTAGGATAAAGGAGAGAGAAGCACAGGTCAAATATAACAGACTATAAATTCCTATATGCAATATTAATTAAGTAAAACTTTAAGATTCTAAAGCAGCCCCCCCGGTCAGGCAGATAGTGCAAAAACAGTATGCAAACGGTGGCGAGGAACCCAAAACTCTAATCGAGAAAAAAAACCTCAGGAGAACCCAGGCCCAACCAGGGGATTCCAGTTCCCCTCTGGCAAAAGCTGCTGCCTCTGCACAAGCTCCAGAGAACTTGCACAACAAGGCTAAATAAAATATATAAACTTAATAATAAAATAAATCATAGTTTAAGATTATCATTAATAATCTAATAGCATTTGAAGTTTTGTGGTGAAGACATGTCAAGAGACCGCGTCCTTCTTTATCCAGCTCTATCATCTCAGCTCTTGTCAGGTCCCCACTTCCCATTCTCCGCTCTACCATCAGGTCAGGCCATGAACTGCATCCTGCTCGCTGTGGTAACCTTGGAACAATGAGACAAGACTGGCTGAGAGTAGAGTACTGTTCTGTACTCTTTGATGCAACAAGTACATCAGTTGTGTTTTTGGTTCCGGTTGATCTAACTAATGCAGCCTAAACCCTCTAAAGATTTATATTATGGAAGAGTAATGTATGCAAGATTAAAAAGATGCGTCTTTAGTCTAGATTTAAACTGACAGAGTGTGTCTGCCTCCCGGACAGTGCAGGGAAGACTATTCCAAAGTTTAGGCGCTAGATAGGAAAAGGATCTACCACCTGCACTTGATTTTGAAATTCTAGGTATTACCAACTGACAGGACGCCTGAGAGCGTAATGCACGTGAAGGACTGTAATACAAAAGGAGTTCATTCAAGTACTGAGGAGCTAAACCATGTAAGGCTTTATAGGTAATAAGCAAGATTTTAAAGTTAACGCGATGCTTTATAGGTAACCAGTGCAAGGTTGACAGAACCGGGCTAATATGTTCATACTTTTTTGTACGTGTAAGAACTCGAGCTGCCGCGTTTTGGACCAGTTGGAGTTTTTGTAATAAGCCTGCAGGGCAACCACCTAACAGCGCATTACAGTAATCTAGTCTTGATGTCATGAATGCATGAATTAACTTCTCTGCATCTGACATTGACAGCATATGACGTAGTTTAGATATATTCTTAAAATGGAAAAACGCAATTTTACAGGTGTTGGTGACGTGGCTCTCAAATGACAGATTACTATGTCATACATTCTTAAAATATTTGTTTTACTATTTAAGGACTTGTTGCGAATCCCTCTTTGGTTCGGTTTATCTATGTTCGACTGGTTCGGTCTGTCCAGTGGTTCGTCGGTTTCTCGGTGTTTGATTGTTTCCGTCTGTCTGTCTATCCGTTCGTTCGTGATGGCGGCTGTGACCTCTCCACTGCGCGCGTGCCGCGGTATATTGAAGGAGATTCGGTTCATGAAGGGTTCCGGTTACAGACACACACACGTTTATAAATATGTGCTGGATCAGTTCAGAAGAAATCAGGTAGTTATGGCTGTTTATGTACACACGCATATGCAGCTCAAGTCATAAATCAGTGCGCTGGTTTAAGATTGCTATAAAGGCTGTCATGAATAATCCGATAGTTATATCTTCCCTGTTTGATGTACAACACTACACACAAGCCCACAGAAATCAGTTCAGAAGAAGATGATAGAAATATCGTAAGTAAATGTAACAAATAAAGTAAAGAAAATGAGGAAAATCAAACGGAATTTGTCGCAGTTTGATAATGTCCTTAATCTTTGAGCGGATCCCTGAACCTGGTTTTCTGATGTCTGTTCGGCTGATGTGGCTTTAAAACCAGGTGGATCGTGAAGTAATGTTTGATTTGGAAGTATTGAGTGAGTTGTTGGGGGTTGTGTCCATGATTTGGTTCAGTTGACAGCCAGCTTAAGTTTTGACTGAACTTTTTTGACTGGAGTTCATTTGCAAAAACAGAACATTTCGATTTTATTTTAAACTGCACTTGGGATGTTTTGATTCATTTACAATAACTAACACAATAAAAACATGATTTTTGGAAGGCTTTAAAAACGAAGTTGAAGAAACAAACTCTTCCATTGTTGTTGGTTTTGAGTGATTAAGAATTGTGCTGGAGTTGATCTGGTGATGACAGACTGACATGTTTGGCTTCTCTAACACGTGACATTCAGGCTTTATAATGTGTGTCAAGACTCCTCAGAGAATCATTTGACTTTTACATGTATTTATAGCACTTTATACAAATAGCAGCTTTACAGTAATAATCAAATGAAGAAATAATGTTTGATTGAGTTCTGCTGAGTTTCAACAGTGTCACGTTTGTAACCTTTTGAGGTTTATTTTGTATGTTTAGGGAACGTTATGTTTTATGTAATAGTTATTATGCCATTGTTCTTTATTCATGCAAGTGGAGAACACAGTGCTGCATTGAGTGACACACATACGGCTGTAAATGACGTGTGTGCGTGTGCGCGTGTGTTTCAGGTGACAGGTGCGCAGTACTGCCGCGAGCGCATGGACGCTCTTCACACCGCGTGTACGTATCAGTGTCTGCTGACATCCACTCGCGTGCACCTGCATCTGCACGAGCTGTATCACGCGCGAGGAGAGCGAGACCCCGAGCAGATGGCCGGACTGGTGGGACTGCGACTCCCGACTCAACCCGGAGGGAAGGGCTGGGAGACGTGAACACCATGTGTGTGTGTTGACTGAATTGTAGTGTAAGCTTGTGAAAATCTATTAATGAAACTGACTTTCAAATATTAATGTCGAGTTGTTGTTTTGTAGGAAGTTGAATAATAAATGCAAATCAAACACAGTTCCTCGGTGTCTTCAGGAGGGGTTAGTTCACCTGACCATCTCAATTCTGTCCTCACTGATCATTCATCATCTCTGGTGATGTGTTTGTAAAGCTGTCTTTCTTCAGTGGAGCACAAAAGAAGATATTTTGAGAAATGTCTCGGTGGTTTTGTGTTCATACAATGGAAGTCAATGGGGTTCAGTGTTGTTTGATGATCAACATTCTTCAAAATATCTTTTTATGTTCTGATGAAGAGAAACTCGAACAGGTTTGACGTGACGTGAGGATGAATAAATTATGACAGGTTTTTTTGAGTGAACTATCAATTTAACAATATGACAATAAATCTGGGTGAAATGGGAACCATTTGTATTTGCTTAGAATGAAGACAATAATTGACGTTGTACTGTGAGAATCATGTTAATCATGTTTATATTAATGAAGCGCCGCCGGTGTCATGATGAAATTAATGCGAATATATTTCATCATGATGAACTGCACTGAAGATTTACTGTCAGTAACTAATATTACTAGTAAAAACTACTATAGTAATATTTCTCCATTCTTTATGCAATATTATTATTCACAAGACTTGTAAATAACACGAGTCACAATTCTTTTTTAATTGTGTAACATTTGTTTATTTAAAAATAGCACGTATGGAGCAACAAACAGATGAGTAGCAAATCTGATCATTTTCAAGATGAATTTTTGGGTTGAACTGTTTTTTTAATATGTGGATCAACATCTTCATATGTTCTACACACGTGAGTTCTTCTGATCTTGCACAATGTCATCGTCTCTTTTTCTCTGCACACCACAGTTGATCACAGATTTGTCAATAATCATTTCACCTCATTGTTACGTTCTCAGGTTGTTCACGCATTGTAGTTCTTCCTTAGAAATGACAACACTGTCACCTCTGTTTCTTACACTAGAATATTTCTGACGTCTCATGATATGATACATTAATTCATTCAGATATTTCAGATAAGTGTTTGTTCTGAATTCATTTACCATCAGCCGTTATCTCATGAATGAAAACTGACGTGAGCCGAAAAAACCTCAGAGATCAGGTCGGGTTTAGTGTCAATGTCCCTCTGTTCTCTTACAGCGCTGAGCAAAAATAAGATTTCTCTGAGCGCAAACTTAAAAACTGTGAAGCAGTTTCAGTCTGGGCACAAAACAGTTTTTGTAGATTACTCATATGAAAGTAGATTTATTAAACAGCCGAGCAAGTTCAGAAATAAGAATGCACATTGTTTACACGCACTCTGAATCAAAGAGAGAGAACATCATTCATTCTTATCTTGAGTGTACAAAATCTCTAAGCATTATATCTGGATTACATCATACATTGTTGTTATTCTTATTATTATTACAACATGAAAGAAATGCACGGTTAGCAGAAACAGAAATCATAGAAAGGGTTAATTGTTAAGTACTGAAATTAAGAGTGATATCTGTGTCTACATGTCTATGGGAAATAAAAGCGTGTGTGTATTCAACACACATTCAGATGACATCATGAAGAGGTGCTTCAGTTGTTCTTCTTGTGTGGGTATTCGGGTGGATAATATGGAGGAGGTTGATCCTGAAGAACATGGAGGAACAAACATGAAAACAACAACACAAAAGCTTGACTGCATGAACACTGACGTGATGATGTATCTCACCGTGGGCATGTAGACGCCGTGAGGGTTGCTGGGATTGTAAAAGGCACTGCTGGCCGCCTCTGCTGCCTTGGCGTTACCCGGAGCGACTGAGAGAAAGACGAGAAGAGCGAGAGAACGGTGAGCCGCCCACTCTGAATCAGTGCTGTGTATCTGAGCTCAAAGTGTTTGTACCTGGAGGGACACACCAGTCCTGAGGGGGTCCGGGGTATGGGGGGGGCGGGGGCATGTACACGGGAGCGCTGGGATACACACCTGCTATCACGCGCACACACACACACGTTACAGGAGATTTCATTGACGACACACAGAGCGTTCTTTAAAAGATGTCTGAGAGCAGGTGACCTGTGGGGTGGGTGAAGCCGGCCTGTGGCATGCTGGGATACGGGTACGGCTGCGGCATGACGGGACTCGCATATCCATTCATCCCTCCGGCCAATCCGAACGCTCCGTTACTGTTGTAACTCACAGGGGGCCGAGATGCTGCAAAACACACACACGCACGTGCACACACACACGTCATGCTGCAGCTCGTCTCTCTAATCTCGGAGTCATTCATCAAACACCAGCGATAGAAGTTGTGTGTAAAATCATTCTCAGGCACATTTCCTACGGTGATAACCGCGGTGTTCTGTATTATCACAATATTACAAAAACATGAATATAAACACCTGTTGACAGATCAAATGCAAAAAAGATCTTCAAGCAATATCATCTAGAAACACTAGATTTCTGTGAAGTATTTGACTTGTGCATTCATGTTAATGTCATGGAGTGACAGTCATTTCTTGAGTGGCGTCAGGTGTTGTAGAGACACCATCATAAATACTTTTCTGAAAGTAGACGGCTCGTGACACAGGTGATGCTGAATGTCTCACCGTTACTGGCCAGTTTAAAGAGATGTTGTCCCAGCTCGATGGCGCCTCCACTCGGGAAACACATCTTGAAGTTTGCCTGACCTTCCCAGCCACCTGACAAACACACACACACACACACTCAATGTGGCGCTGCACAAACAGATCGGCTTATGACACCCAAGTTTTCCACTGAAAAGGATGGATGGATCGTGATGTGGTACACAGAGCCAGGTGCATGCTGGGTAAGGCGCGTACCTCCGGCCTCAGCTTTGATCAAGCCCTGGATGTAGTTTGCCGCAAACACGGGCTGTTCAATACTGCAGTTCTTCATCAGGTAATAAGGAAACATGAAGGAGCAGAACTTCTCTTTCATGTGACTGCTCACAAACACCACCTGAAACACACACACATGAGTCTGGGCTCTGATTACCCAGAATTCAGTGGGGTGACTAGATGATGCATTACTCTGTATTGGGTGAGGTAGACGGAGCCCTTCTTGGTTGCTCTGAAGACATCGTTCTTGGGTGTGACATCACTGAAGGAGAGCTCGACGTTCTTACAGTCTCGTAAGATGCTGAAAGAGGGAAACGCAGACAGGAAGTGATGTCACACTGTATTGACAAACACTCGCTTCTGCTTCAAAAACATCCAAACTTATGAAACACAACATTGAGGAATGCACGCACACGTTTGTTATAAACAAACACACACAGTTCTTAGGCATGTGGAAAAACGTTCTTACAATGAGTAAATCCTGACATACACAAACAAAATCACATCATATAATCACCAGCATCGTACAGAAGTCTCAGAATGATCTGTGTGTGTGTGTGTGTGTGTGTGTGTGTGTTCATGTTTGTATATCCCGGTGGGGACCTAAACCTGAATGCACACCAACACATGGGGACTCGTGTCACTGTGGGGACCAAAATTGAGGTCCTCATGGGCACAAAAGCTAATAAATTGTACAGAACAATATTTTTTACAAATGTAAAAATGCAAAAAGTGTTCTATGATCTTTAGGTTTAGGGGTTGGGTTAGGGATAGGGGATAGAATATACAGTTTGTACAGTATAAAAACATTACGCCTATGGACTGTCAACCAAAGCCTGTGTGTGTGTGTGTGTGTGTGTGTGTGCGTGTGCGTGTGCGTGTGCGTGTGTACATTGTAATGTGTGTTGTTGTTGTATATTTTATGATGTAATGGTAAAGATGTTTGTTATCGTATGTTGTTTGTATTATGTGATGTCGTGTGTATCATGTGATGTGTGTGTGAGTGCGTGCGTACCTTTCTCCAGTGTTGATCAGAACTCCTCCGTTCGGATGGTGATTGCTGTTCAGCGCCATGTCGAGTGTTGTCTGGTGTGTTTGTCTCTGTGTCTTTGTGTGTGAGAGAGAGAGAGAGCGTGTTTATTAAATGAGAGATATAATAATCTATGAGAGATGAGCTCGAAAAACAATTGCGCACTTCTCTTCCGGCACTGTGAGACTCCGCCTCTTCCTGAGACTCACCGATCACATGTGCTGTGACGTCACCACGCACGAAGAGCCTCGATATTAAACCAATGTTCCCCTGTGTTGCTTATTTGTCTATGGGGCGGTTTCCCAGACAGTGATTAGTTTAAACCAGGACTAGGCCTTAGTTAAATTAGGATATTTAAGTTGTTTTTAAGAACATACTTTACAAAAAAATATTCCTGAGGACTGTTCCATAAAACAAGATTACGAAATAAAACAGGCTTATTTTGGTAATGGCTGGAACACACTACAAGATTTAAAATCTGAACGAATTTTTTTTCAACTAGACATCACACACTAGTTTTTTTTTCATCGGTTCAGATTTGAAAAGTCGTGTAGTGTAATCCAGCCTACCTATAATCAATGCACAGAGCTCATGTGATTGGATGGTGACGTGAACTAATTTGCATATTCATGAATCCTTGTATACTAAATGAAGCAAGGCTGTAGAGTTCCATTCAAGTCATTTTAAGGCATGAAGAAATGATCATCACAGACGAAAACTTCTACATGACTTTAAACATGAGTTTTAATTGATAAAATTATGTAATGAAGTGGGACTATAAATTTACAGACAAAACAGAAACAGTCCAATAAAAATGACATGATTGATGGTGCATGAAGCCACATGAAAACAATATTTGTAGTAATTATTATGATTAATTTGATTTATTATAGTAAACTGTTTAAATACTGCAGTAATAATTACTATGGTGATGTAAACATACTTTTATTATAGTAAAAGTATAGTATTGTCATGAGGATTTTGTTGATGTTTCAGATTTAAACATCAGACACTTTAGAGACGTTGAGACTGCGGTTTAAACTTCTTTATTTAAGTCGCACAATTTAATTCTGAACAATAACAACTGTAGTACAAAAAACTCGCACAAATAAAAAAATTCAACAGAAAGCCTTCAGAGATTGTGTTAACAGAGATGATGTCATATGTTATAAGTATAGCATGCAAGGGATTGTGGGTAATGGTGTGTTAGTAGGGTTTGAATTTCCTCTGCACTCGCAGTAAAGCAATTTTCTGTTTGTCTTCTTCAAACTTCTTCCTCAGCTCAGCGAGATCTGAAACACACGGATGAGTGACAGGTCAGAGAGAAAGAGAGTCTGACTGAAACACCAGCCTAGTGAAGGGGGCGGTTCTTTTTCTCAATAACTGGACCTTTTTGCCCTCTTCCCCACATTTACTATTTAATTAAGAGGTTCATTTTTGGTGACTTTTTATGCTCAGATGTTGTGCTGGATTATCTTGTCTGCTGGCATGTTAACAAAAATAATATTGAAATGTTATGCACAAAATGTGTTTATTTTCATCAAATGTCCCAGAACAACGCAAAGCAGGGATCTGTCCAGAGACAGGAGAAAATCTTTCTTAATTTGAGCTTGATATCACAAAAAATGATTTCTGTAAGATTTTTTGTCAAGGCACTTTTCCAATATGGCCACTGGGCGGCCCCAAACCGCCACTCGATATCCTACTGATGTAGGGGTAGAAAAGCTATAGAGCAGTGGTCACCAACCCTGCTCCTGGAGATCGACCGTCCTGAAGATTTCAGCTCCAACCCCAATCAAACACACCTGAAATATCTAATCAAGGTGTTCAGGTTTGCTTGATAATGACAGACAGGTGTCCTGAAGCAGGGTTGGAGCTGCAGTCTGCAGGACGGTCGATCTCCAGGAGCAGGGTTGGTGACCACTGCTATAGAGGGTATGCATTGACCTCACTTTCCCGCCGGGACACGTTCCCCTGAGTGTTAAAACACGCAGCAAAATGGCTGAGGAGAATAGGAGAAACAAAGAAAACAAAAATACGCATTTGCTGAAACTACAAGCAGCTGGACTCGATGGTGATCCTTACGACTTGCATAGGAATCAAGTGTTCCTGGAGCGATTTGCTGCTCCGGCGTGTTCACGCGGTAAAGTGACGACACGTCCACACCCTCTATATAAATGACTTATTTACGTGTGTCTATTAGGGTTGCCCTCTGAAGAAGTCTGAGTGGCTGATTTTTACATTTGAAAGTCCCAGTGAAATTAAAAATGACACTGCCTATGTTTTCATGAAATATTGCAGTGTTTATTGTAAATAGTTGATCAATGTGGCTCATTCTCTTTTTTAAATTCATGTGCCCTCATAATCTTCAGTTAAAATCTGAAAATGCACTTCCGACATGTAATGACTGTCCATCTCAAACGTTAGACGGCTTGGGCGGAACCTCCATTAACTCCTCCCCTTCAACTGTCAGTCTGCTGCCAGTTTCATTTCAAAACGCAACAGTTGTTTTCATGCATCCAATCAAATCGCAGAGGACGACGAAAGCCACGCCCACTCATTTTCTCATCAGAAATTGCATTTCACTCGGAAATGCTCAAAATACAGAAGTAAAAACAATCGCAACTTCCGGCAGACAGGGACTTTAAAATAAAAACTACTGGCCCTAATGTAACTATTGTAATGTAACTGCTATTAGATTATTAATTATTAATGATAATCTTAAACTACAATTTATTTTATTATTAAGTTTATTTATTTTATTTAGCCTTGTTGTGCAAGTTCTCTGGAGCTTGTGCAGAGGCAGCAGCTTTTGCCAGAGGGGAACTGGAATCCCCTGGTTGGGCCTGGGTTCTCCTGAGGTTTTTTTTCTCCATTAGAGTTTTGGGTTCCTCGCCACTGTTTGCATACTGTTTTTGCACTATCTGCCTGACCGGGGGGGCTGCTTTAGAATCTTAAAGTTTTACTTAATTAATATTGCATATAGGAATTTATAGTCTGTTATATTTGACCTGTGCTTCTCTCTCCTTTATCCTAAATGTGTGCTCTCACTGAGCGTGTGTGTGTGTGCGTACTTGTCTGTGTACGTACGTGTGTGTGTGTCTCTGTGTCTGTGTGTGTTGGTGCGTGTGCGTGTTGTGTGTGTGGAGTGTTTTGTGTGTGGGTGTGTCTGTCTTCTGTGTTTTCAACCTTTTCTTGTTTTTGCAGGTACAACTTTGATTGTTTTGCTTGTAGTCAATGTGTCTCATGTACAGCTGCTTTGTAACAATGAAAATTGTAAAAGCGCTATATAAATAAAGTTGAGTTGAGTTGAGTAACAGCGTTTGTGATTTAAAGTAGACTTTTTTATTAGGCTACAATAATTCACAAATAAAACCGAACTTGAGGGGTGGGCTACGGGCCTGCATGGGAACTCATCACTTACGTTCTTTCTGAGTGTTTCTGTGCTGCCACGAGTAAAAGTTCACCAGCTCCTTCCGTTCACTCTTGGCTTTTTCTTTCTGAAGCGTTTTCTCATTGGCCGTCTGGCTGTGTGGGCGGACCTTAATGCCACGAATGCCCTTCTTCACTTTGACCCAGCCCTCCTCCTCCTCCTCTTCCTCCTCCTGCTCCTTCTCCTCCACCTCTTCCTTCAGACGCTCCTCCTAACAAACAAACCTCACCGATGATCAAAGGGCAATCAAATGAACCGAGGTCAGAGGTCGATCAGTTGACCAATCAGAGTGAAGCATTTCTAAGCGTGTTTGTGATGTCACCTCTTTCTTTTGTCTGTCAAACTCATTCATGAAGTCATCGACGGCTGTTTGCAGAGTCTGACCTGGAATCACTGATTGTGAATACTGCTCGATCCACTCTACAGGTACACACACACACTCATCATTATCTGATGTCACACAACACAGACACACACTTGTGTGTGTGTGACTCACTGTGAATGCCGGTTTTGACGGGCCGTTCTTTAGTGGAGACGATGAGTGGGCTGCTCTGCGGGTGACACTTCACTGCGGTCACACTGGAGGCCTTTTTAAACACCACATACCCCACTCTGAAACACTACACACACACACACACACATTAGTCAGTGTAATGCGAGTCTCTCAGAGAGGTGTGTGAGTGAGTGCGTGCGTTACATATTTCTCTGGAGGTCTGAAGTGTTTGGACAGGTTTCTCGAGCTGGATTTACTCTCTCCTGGTTTCTCACACAGCTCTACAGACTCGATCGGCCCAAACTGCTGGAACATATCTGTGACCACACTCTAACAACAACACAACAACTGTGACATACACACATCATATTTCATCATGCACATTACTAAATAAAGTTATCAGCACATCACTGCATCCATGTACAGCTTGAATCTAACTGTGCACATTTTAAAGCTTTGGCACAAAGACGACTGGCAAACTTGTGTGTGTGTGTGTGTGTGTGTGTGTGTGTGTGCGTGGGAAGGGTAAACCCTACGGTATGGGGACAAAATGTCCTCACAAAGATGGCAATATCCAAAATCCTTGTCCTTGTGGGGACATTTTTTTGTCCCCATGAGGAAACAAGCTTATAAATCATACAGAATGAACTTTTGTGAAAATGTAAAAGAGCAGACAGTTGTGTGTGATTGTTAGGATTAGGGGGAGGGAATATGAGATACAGTTTGTACAGTATAAAAACTATTGTGTCTATGGAATGTCCCCATAAAACATGGAAACCCAACATGTGTGTGCGTGCAAGTGTGAGTGTGTGTGTGTGTACGTGTGTGTGTGTACGTGTTCATGTTTGTATATCCCGGTGGGGACCTAAACCTGAATGCACACCAACACATGGGGACTCGTGTCACTGTGGGGACCAAAACTGAGGTCCTCATGGGCACAAAACCTTATAAATTGTACAGAACAATATTTTTTTTAAATCTAAAAATGCAAAACGTGTTCTATGATCTTTAGGTTTAGGGTTAGGGATAGGGGATAGAATATACAGTTTGTACAGTATAAAAACATTACGCCTATGGACTGACCCACGGAGATAGTAAACCAGACGTGTGTGTGTGTGTGTGTGTGTGTGTGTGTGCGTGCGTGTGTACCTGTGTGCAGTATGGAGGGATGTTGAGGATGAAGAGTGTTCTGTCTTGAGGTCTGTTGATGTTTTTCTCGGATCGGATTCGATGTTCTTTAACACACAGCTGATGAGCTGCAGCATCTTCTTCTCTGAACTTAAGTGACAACACTGACAAACCAAACAAACCACGAGAGATTTTCTGTAAAGAGCTGAAACACCGTGTGTGTGTGTGTGTGTGTGTTTGCGTGTGTATGCCGTGCAGTAAGACTATTCACATACTGAATCAGGTCATTTCGCGGTTTTATTTACATCGTTTGTTTTTGTTATAAAGAATTGCGGCGTCTTCCAAAACCCAAAAGCGATTTTATTGGAAACATTTTATTAAGACATACCTGTAAAACCTCCTGGAATAACAGTCGCGTGCTCGCTGCCGGACGCCGCCATCTTCTTTCGCACTCACTGTCCTCACCGGAAACCATGACGCGACGCCGGAAACTGTAGTTATTTTACTTCAGGACTACAAATACGAGTTTCTTTCCAAATAAAGATATATAATTGTTTAAATGTTGTTTTTTTGCAGTTCGGATGGGATCCCTAAACGTGTTCACAAAACATCTTTACAGTGATAATATAACAATGAAATAAAGTTGATTTAAGACGATACGAGTTAAATCTGCTGGCTTAGGTCCATCTTCACATCACCGTGATCGCTTGATAGCAAATGAGCTCCACAAACAGCTGAAAAGAAGTCAATAAAGGCCCGTTTTCACAGACAGATATTTATGTCGCTTTCATAAAAATGACTTAGAAGAAAACACTACTGGTGTGCGTCTCGAGACACAACAATGACACTGATATATTTTAAGATATTTCTGGGCAAGTTATCATAAGGACAAGCCTCTTCTTACATGTGTACAAAACGATCAATCAAAGCAGCAGAAACACACGTTATAAAGTGAGATCTTTACTGGAGAATATCTAGAGAATAAAGTCACAAATGAGAAAGAGAGCAACAGAGAGACAGAAGTCCAGCACAGACCTGATCCAGTATTATTACACACATACTGATCTGTGACAGAGTATTTAAAAACATCAGTGAATCATCCAAACCCAACAATAAAAACAGACACAATCAAAGCAGCCATCCTCTTGTGTGTGTGTGTGCGCGTGTGTTAAATCTTGATGCGGAAGGCCGTGGATCCGGGCGTCTCGCTGGGGTTGGGCTGCTGACTGGATGATTTAAACAGAGCCTTCAGGATGGTCTGTGGATCCACATCTGGGGCAGATGAGGTTCTGGACCCGGAGCGAGACGAGCCCTCCTTCTGTCCTGAGCCCACAGCACCGGGAGTATCGCTCAACCTCCTGACAGAGAGAGAGAGAGATGACAGTAACTGAGCAGTGTACAGAAACACATGTGTATGTGAGAGAGAGACAGCAGGAGATCTTACAGTAAAATGGGCTGCTCTGATGTGATGATGTTTCCCTGAATGTGCAGGTTACACTTCATCGGCTGACCTGCAGAGAGAGAGAGACAGACAGACAGACAGAGAGAGAGAGAGAGAGAGAGAGAGAGACAGAGAGAGAGAGACAGAGAGAGAGAGAGAGAGAGAGAGAGAGAGANAGAGAGAGAGAGAGAGAGAGAGAGGGAGAGAGAGAGAGAGAGAGAGAGAGAGAGAGAGAGAGAGAGAGAGAGAGAGAGAGAGAGAGAGAGAGAGAGAGAGAGAGAGAGACAGAGAGAGAGAGAGAGAGAGAGAGAGAGAGAGAGAGAGAGAGAGAGAGAGAGAGAGAGAGAGAGAGAGAGAGAGAGAGAGAGAGAGAGAGAGAGAGAGAGAGGGAGAGAGAGAGACAGAGAGAGAGAGACAGAGAGACAGAGAGAGAGAGAGAAGGAGAGAGGGGGGGACGAGAGACATTCATCTGTTAACTGCAGTTCTCCCCATCAGGTGAAATGATGATGACTGAATTTGTTTGCTGCTGGTGTTGACTATGAGTGATTGTTGTGTTACCGTCCAGACAGCGGTTGTTGTACTTCCTGTACGCGCTGACAGCATCCTCTTTACGCACAAACACAACCTCGGCCACGCCCACTTTCACCATCCGTGCACGTTTCAGAGCGCCGCACACACAGAATAACTCCTGCACACACACACAGTCAGATGAAATGTGCTCGTGATGAACACACAAGTGTGTGTGTGTGTTACTCACCACTATGTCCTCCTCTGTGACACGGGGATGAAGGTTATTCACTGTGATCTTTGTGCCCTCCAGTGGACTACAGACAGGCTACAAAACACAAACACACACAAACATTGACTGACTGACACATTCAGTGTCATGTGAATCTTTTCAAACACAATATGACTATACATCACATTTGTAGTGTGTGTTACCTGTGCAGCGGGTGTGTGAGCATTGGCGTCTCCAGCGGCGGGTTGTTTAGTAACGGTGGTCCTGGAGACGGGCTGCAGGGTCTGTGTGGGGGGGCGGGCAGCTGGACGAGAGGGCGGCACAGAGACTGAAGCTGGTGTGTAAGAGTCGTTCTTCACCACCTTAGTGATCGGAGCCGAGAGAGAGCCTGACCCCACCTAAACACACACACACACGTAAGCAACATCAAAATACACACAACCAAACAACACCCTCAATCAATGATTGTGTGTGTGTGTTGTGATATTGTGCGTCTCACTCGTGTCTGCAGGTTTTTGGCTGCAGTGATCTTCATCTGTTTGCTGGGCATCACAGCATCATAATCATCATCATCCTCCTCCTCCTCCTACCACAGAACATCACAAACACTACACAATCTGCACTAGTCACACTCACTCATTTGTCAGAAATATTTGTCTCCTTTAATTGGTTCCAAAACAATCACACAAAAGTATTTAACTCGTTTTCAAAAATGTTAAAATACGGTCATTAAAATGTGTCGTATCAGTCTCACCTGAGACTCTCTAGCAGGAACATTCATTCTTATCCCGCTGGTCATTCCCACCGGCCTCTGCTGCTGAATATGAACACACACACACACATTTAACATGCGTCTTAAATTAGTCTTCCGAATTACGCTTATTTAGACAAAGTCGGGCCGAGTACCAAAACAACCTTGTAGCCAATCAGCAGTAAAGTGCACAGGACGGATATTAGTCGAGACGAGCGTTGACGAAAGTGACAGATGGGGGTAGGGGTGTGTCTGTTTTGGTGATTTGAACATTAACAACGGCTAAGAGAAATCGGCAACCCCGCCTTTAAGTAGAAGTTTAGATTTTTCTATAATAATCTGCTCACCTGAATGGTTTTGGTGATCTTCAGAAGTGCTGCTTTCTGATTGGCTGTTGATGGCACGCTTCTCTTCAAGCTCAACCTATCGCGTGCATCTACTACTTTTGAAATCCCACCTCCTGGCTGCAAGGCCACAGCGACTCTGGAGCTCAGCCCCTGATTGGTGGGAAAGTTCCTGGCGGCAGTGGTGATTGGAGCGGTGTTTTGGATCTGGATGTGTGGTATTCCTGCGGTGGTGGGTTTGACGGGCTGAGACTGTACCGCGGCAAGAGGCGTCTGCTGTTGTTTACGCGAGTTCAACATCTGCCGCGCGTCCTGCACCGCGCCCGCAGCCCCTCCTCGGCCACGGATGCGGGAGCGCGCGTCTTTCTGTCCCAGTTTCTCTCTTGCGTCCTTTATCTGAAACCCTGGCCGGACGGACAGACAGACAGACAGAAAAAGTGAGTAGCAGTCAGAGAATTGGTATTAAAAACATAACCATGCAGCGCTCAAGGCATTCACCTGCTGTGGCCCCTCCCACTCCCAGTCTCTGTCTGACATCACTGGTGCCAATCTTCTGACGGGCATCAAAGGCCCTGCCCACTGACACCGCCCCTCTGCCATACATGGGCCTGTGGGACAGACACAAGTTATATAACCATGTTAGAACATCCCAGAATGATTTCATTTTTTGCCAATTTTGAGCACACATTACTTAAGAGAGAATATCATGCTCCACGGCATGAAAATAATACAATACTGTATATTACAGTTATTACTACACTCTGTTAATATATACTACAGCATTCTGTTTAATTAACTGATAAAAGGTAGTACCACAGCAGTGTACTTTTTTAACTATAATTTACTGTAATTGTTCTACCGTTTACTATCATAAATACAAGCGTATATCATGCAGAAATTACACAGAAAACCACAAAATAATATAAACAGCTACTGTACAAGTAAAACACACACATTCCAAACATTCTAATCGACAAAGCATATGAAAAACACAAGGTGGTACAGGCATCACATAAAGATCGTGTAGTTGTAGTTTATATCGAGCCGTGTGCAGAACTGTGATAAGTTAAAGTCTCAGTTTAAACCGGTTACAACTGAAAAATGAGTGAAAACTGAGAAATGAGTGAAATGAAAGCAATGTTTAGCAGCAAACAGCAGCGCAATGAAGGCCGTGAGTAGCGCGAAAGCCAATGATAACACGAGTTTAGACGTGAAAGCCAATCAGCGACGGGAGAGGGTGGGACATCACGTCCAGCCACAACAGCGCTAATAAACAGGTTCGCGCACGCATAGAAACTTCTTAAAACAACTCCGCGTTTCAAAATGGCTGCTGTTTAAAAGGTGTCGAAAGAAATACCTCTTACTGGATCCTCTAACGTTAACATTTCGACGCCGAATCACTTCATCCAGAGAGAGATCCGCCATGTCTGCGACAGCTGGAGCCCATACGAACAACAGTGCGCATGAGCGGAAATAGATATGGGCGGGGCAAAGGAGTCGCGCGACGGCAGCGGAGAGGGTCAAAATATCGGTGCGTTCCGAACGGGATATATCGCCCTCTTAAGGGCACTTCGGAAAGAAACAATTATGGCCGCCGTGTTAAAGGAAAGTTCCAAACATACATGTTCAAAACTGGCCACGACAAGTTCCCTTCTGAATGAATTTCGAAGGTTACAACTGATGGGCACTTCACTGCACCACGATTCTTTACAGTAATGCAAAGTGCTTTCTTTCGATTTCACTTTCTCGATGTTCTCTCTTCTCTTGCTTTACACATTTCATTTGTAAACAAACACCGCTGACCACCACTACTTCAAATCTGGTTCAAATAAAGAACCTGCAACTTAACGTGTGTAAGTATTTGAAGTAGAGAGAACTCTAGAACAACTTTGTACATTTGGGTTTGTTTGGTTAGAAAATGTATCTAAACGAAGCAGGACAAACAAATCAAGCATTTATAAAACGAAATAAATAAGGTGTAGTCAAAACAACCTAGATCTGAATGCATTCAAGACAGTGGAGATGATGGTGGACTTCAGAAGGAACCCTCCATCTCTTCCTCCCCTCACCATCCTGGACAGCACTGTGGATACTGTGGAGTCCTTCAGGTTCCTGGGCTCCTGCACCACTTCTCAGGACCTGAAGTGGGAGTCCCACATAGACTCCATTGTAAAGAAGGCCCAGCAGAGCTTATACGTCCTGCGTCAATTGAGGAAGTTCAACCTACCACAGGAGCTTTTTATACAGGAATTTTATGTATACATGTATATAACACTACCTCTACTTGCTACATGACCCATTTGCACAAGTGTACATACAATCTGTTAATATGTATATTCTACTCTATACTACCCTGTACAATGTCTCTTATATGTTATTATCCCCCATTTTCTGTAAAATAGTCTTTATTTTATATATGCACAATTTAGAATCTTTTAGACTGTAAATCGTATTATATTGTATTGTCATTGTGTTGAATGTCTGTACTAGAAGCTTCCAACACCAAAGAAAATTCCTTGTGTGTGCAAGCACACTTGGCAATAAAGCTCTTCTGATTCTGATTCTGATAAATCGTGTGCCCCCCTTCTCCCACAGCGCTGCCAAACTGTGACGTTATACACTATCCCACAATGCACCGCTCGTATCCTCCAGCCAGGGATTAAATGGAGAATTTGGAGCATTTTAAATACATTTTATATCGTAACTTTTTGTCTTACAGTGCACTAATGACTGACAAACATCCGGTGAGTAAAGGGAAGAGTGAATGCGCGCGCTCTGATTCTCTCACCATCACTGTGCACACACGCGCATTCTGTACTGTACTCTGTCTCGCGCTCTTTCACGTCATGCCTTAAACTGATGAGTAAGGAAAATAACGACGCGGGGTGACGCCCGTGTCCTCGCTCAAACTCGCGAGAGGAATTTTTGCAAGGGCACAGGTCCGACTGCTGAGGTGACTCACCTACTTAGTGAGATGCCTCGCGGCACCAGGATCTGCCCCGGACCCTTATTTCTGTTCATTAAAGAAATACAGAAACAT